>NC_052360.1:15808160-15838179 GCF_009727055.1 Benincasa hispida
GCTGAGTATTGGCAAGAGGCATTGCTAAGAGTTGTCATGCGTTGGAAGCAAGGAAAAAATGACTAGTGTTGGACAATGCGTTGGTGTGGTGCTATGCGTTGGCCATGAAGTATTGAAAGGTTACTTGGCTTGAAGAGAGGCTGAATTATGGCCAAGAACAACGCATGCGGCAACCACTGTCTTGAGAGGTTAGAACAACGTATGCGGTATGACGGCTGCGGTGATGCGATGGACGCGATGGATGCGATGTTTTAGTAGTACTACGTGCGCATGCGACGCGATGGATGCGATGGATACAATGGACATGATTGGTATTGCATGTATGTGGCAAAAGGCAAAGCGGTCGAAAGAATGCATTCGTAGTATTGCGGTGATTGTGGTGCGACGACATTTGTGTAAAGGATGTTGGTGATGCCGAGGGCATGCGGTGCAGGGCATGTGATGATGGCTTGCGAGGCATGCGTCGATGCATGGAATTGCCGGCGATAAAGGCATGCGGCGATGGATGCAGCAGTTGCTATGCGATGGTACACAACGATGGATGCAGCAGTGCTACACGTTAGGTATGTGGCAACACTATGCGTTGGTGATGTGCAACGCGTTGGACATGTGCTATGCATTGGACATTCCACGGGTTATGAGGCAATAGGACAAGCTAGTAGTATACGTTGAAGGAGTGTTGGTCATTTTCTAGTTGAGCACATAGAGCAAAGGTGAGCCATGCGAAGGAGAAGGATATGCGGCCAAAGATGATCTTTGCGAGCATCTAGCATTTGTGACTAAGTTACGTTAATTAGATGCCGAGGTAAGAGTGAATGGACGCATGCGCCGGTTGATGGTGTCCGGACATAGGTAGGTTGCGGCAATTGGATGGGCGCATTTGTGGTTAACGCAAATGAGGTTGGATAGATGCATGCAAGGTCGTCATCCGGACATGTGGCTTGTTGGGAAGAAATCTTAAGCCTTAAGCAAATGAGGTGGTTGCACAAGAGGACATGAAAAATTAAGCATTTTGTGCTGGCTAAGGATGAAGAAGACACCTGATATCTTGTAGAAATACAAGTTATTTATACTGCTTTATTTAGATATTGCGGTTAAAAGAGAGGAAAGTTGCGTCAATTGTATGGAAATTGGCTAAGAAATACAATAATTATAAATTGTTGTCAATACATCCACTAACACCATTGAGATGGTAGAAAAGAATATTTCAAGTCTGTTTTGCAGGAAATCCAGTCACCGTATGCGTTCATGGCTCAAGAGAGAAATATTAACGCATCTACGTCGCATTGCGCCTATCATTCAAGAATGAATAGACAATCAACACAATGATGACGCATGCGACAATCGATCTAAAGCTGAACTTCAACCGCATACGGTAATAAAAAAAAACACCACATGCGGACA
Organism: Benincasa hispida; assembly: GCF_009727055.1. Taxonomy (NCBI): domain Eukaryota; kingdom Viridiplantae; phylum Streptophyta; class Magnoliopsida; order Cucurbitales; family Cucurbitaceae; genus Benincasa; species Benincasa hispida. The sequence goes on from NC_052360.1 coordinate 15,809,565, forward strand.
AACGATCGAAGATGAAAATGAGCAACGCAATCACGGAAGATTTTGACACGTGTACAACTAACCATTGTGCATTAATGACGGATCGATTCCATAACAGAAGGAATATTTATCCCACCATTCTTGGAATTTCCATAACAATAAAGTGGGGACCACACGGCAGAGAGTCAGAGCATTCATCTATAAATACCTTCAGAGAATTCACTGAAAGATATACTTGATACGGGGGATAATTGATACGAGGCTATTGAGAGAGAGGTTGATCTGAATGCTGATCGAAGAAGAGTCGGGAAGAAAAGAGACAAGGCCGAGAGGTGAGTCTCAAGGAAGAATCATTCCAAATCCCTACCGTGAAGCTCTATACCTAGATCAACTTTACCAATTGAGTAAGCCTGAGAGGGAAGCTCATCCTTCCATTCACTCCGTCTACGCCGACAAACAATCTCTCCATCCAGATTGGTGTCAAGACATTGGCACTCTTCTGTATCTATTTCTAACTCTTATTCATCAATTGTATTTCATTTTCTTAGTCTAAATCATTCACAACCATGTATCAGATGCTTGATTTTATAATTAATTGTCATGATCACTTTCATTTCCACATTTCTGTCTATTTCTGTTCCTCTATTAATCTCTTTCTCCATGATGTTTTCTTAATCCCTTGGTGATTAATATGAATTAAGCAAGTAATTTAATATGTGCTAAAGAAATAAGGATGTTTAGCTAAAGCAGTGGAGATACCATTCTGATCTGTCGAGAGAAGGTTAGAAGAATGCGTTAACTAAAGTAAGAAGTACTTTCAGAGATGGAAGCAACCTTGCGTTCACTACATTCGTCCCTGTTTCACCACAGAGATGTGGTAAACACGGCCGATCACCGAGAGGTGTATGCAAAGAGAAAGTGGAACCATACTTATATCTTTAACGCAATTAAGGAACTTGCGATGTTTATATTAATTATCCTTTCTCATTCTGCTTTGCACATAAGCCTTGCCATCGCATAACATGATCTTTGTATAATCTTCACAGTCAGTCTCAACTTCGATATCTTGTATCATGTAACTTGTATCTTGTATCTTGTATCATCATAGTTTAGGTTTATTTTATCGCACGTTACTTTTATCACAATTTACTTTATTATCACATTTTTATCGCTTATCTTTACTTTACTGCACAGTTTACTTTATCGCATGTACAAACCACACTTTTATTAAATTGGAAAACCGCCAGTCGCATATATCACGTACGTAACACAATCAACCTAAAACAATCCTTGTGTTCGACCTTGGATCACTCCAAGAAACTTGCGGTGAAATTATACTTTGTTTCAACGCAAGGAAACTTGTGACAATGCATAGTATACAAGCATATCATTAATAATGCATACATCTAGAAGTACTATAGCATATCAACGCAATCATCCAAGCGTTGTATGACATAAGAAGATAAATTTTATTCATTTATATTCATATTTTTCCACATGCTTAAAATAGAAGCATCAATTTTTATGTCCACAAGTTTATGGATTAAAATTATGTCAACAACACCTTAGATTGCAGTGATTGAAGGTTGCGTTGATGATGTGGGGAAGAAACACTTGGACATGCGGCCAAGTAGGAGGTGTCGACCTTGGAGAGTTTTTGGATGCCTATAAATAGGGCCAAGGACTTCAGATGGGAACTCAAATTCTCTTCAAAAGACATAAAGAATAGTGTATTGGGAGGAGACTATGTGTTGGTAGCAAGACTATGCATTGGTCAAAAGGTTCCAAGAGGGGAGATGCTGTCGGACAGAAAGGATAGGAAGTAACATCAAATTGGGACGATGATTTCTCCCAGGATACTCGTGGGTTTGGTGTGATTTTAAAGTCACTTGGAAGCTAGGAGAGTCTAGTTTTCAGGTTAGTGTTGCCAAAGAAGAAGCTCCAAGGAATCAGGCTGGAGAATGAGGACAATACAGAGGGGTCGATCTATCGGGTAAGCTGAGTCAGTCTTGTTGTTTTGATGTTGCCAGCCAAACCACAAGGATTTCTAATCTAAGATTTTGTGGTAAGCTTCCTGAGAAAGTTTAGAGAATATTTGTAGAAGGAAGTATCTCAAGATAAAGCCTAGAACTATTAGTAGTCTGAGCTTTAAATTGAATCTGGATCGTAGGGTTCAAAAGGGAGCCCGAGGTGACCAAGGAACTTCTAGAGAGAAAGGTTCCTAAATGATCAAGGTGAGTGACTAAAATATTTTACTAAAATATTTACAATTTTTTTAAGAAACAATGTGCTAAAGCAAGATCTTTCAGATAAAGACATGTTTTCTATGTTTTATTAAAGAAATTCATTGTATGACTAATTTTACTTGAAACTCGATACCGAAGGACGGTTGAGAAGGTATCCAAGCAACTCGATACTGAAGAACACAGTTTTGAGAAGGTATCTGAGCAAAAGTACCCAAGCATGGGAAATCTATTTCATAAGAATCAGTTTTCTAGTCACTTACTGGGCTAACAAGCTCATCCCATTTTCAAATGTTTTTCTTCCTAGGTAGTGAAAGGTGAGGAGTTCCAGGGTGCTGCTAAGGTCAAGGTCTGCCACAAGCCACAGTTACACTTCCGGAGTGTTATTAAGAATGGTTGTTGTAAACATTATAACTAAGTCTTGGATTTGTATAAACATTACATTGTTGTAATAAAATGGGCCAACTTAATCAGTTGGTTGTTGAATTTGTTCATTGGTATTAGAGTTATTTCTGCAAGAGTTATTAAGCAGTAAGTGTCAACAAAAGGGTTGATAACTGCTGCAGTATGTCCTTTCCTAGGCTCAGAGAATAGTCTGGGATAGGGTGTGACAGTCCATCCTTAGTACCAACACATAGTTTACCCTTACCTTCAACACTTAACCTCTACAAGCCTTGGTTGCTACACATGCAACCCCATGCATCCACACTTCTCCATCAATGCATGCCTACACTTTGCTTCCATACTTAGTCAATTTTCAATTGTTATATTATCTAAAACTGACCCTTGACTAAGTATTTCTAACACTTAGAATTTTCTTCCTCCATCTGCCTACTTTCTTTACCTTCTTTCATAATTTTACTTAACATGCTTGTTACTCACTTATGTAGGAAAAATGGAGTACGGGGTTTACAAGTAGTGCCTTGCGACACCCCAGCAAGGCACAACGACACCCCCGCGGGACCTCGAGCGCCGTTTGGGGCACCAAACGATCTCCATTTTCGTGCATTTTCGCTCCGGAAGTTTCGCAAAAAAAAAAAAAAAAAAAAGGCCCCGTGGCCCCAGGGAACGTTTGGGGGCACCAAACGAGCTATGTTCGCAAAACCATCTGGCACACAACTTTTTTCATCATTCTTAACCCCTGGGTCCGTTCTTGCACATTTTGGTGCCGGAAGGTTCGGGAGCAAAAAGTGGGCCCCGGGGCCTCAGGGGCCGTTTGGGACACCAAACGACCTCCGTTCTGAAAACCTTCTAGCACACGGCTTTTTTTTAATAGTTCTTAACCCCTAGGTCCGCTTTTACGCTTTTTCATGACGGAAGGTTCACGCACAAAAATTGGGCCTCGTGGCAGCCCTGCGGCAACCCAGCAGTGCCTGGTGACACCACAGTGAGGCCCTGCGACACCCAGCAAGGCACCGCTACACCCCAGCAAGGCTCAGTGACACCCTCGCGTGTCCCCGTGGGCTGTTTGGGGCACCAAAGGAGCTTCGTTTGCAAATCCATCTGGCACATGCCTTTTTTTCATAGTTCTTAACCCCTCGGTTCATTTTCGGGCATTTTCGCACCAGAAAGTTGGGGCACAAAAAGTGGGCCCCACGGCCCTGGGGGTCGTTTGAGGCAAAAAACGAGCTCCGTTTGCAAAACCGTTTAGCACATGACTTTTAACTTCATTCTTAACCCCTGGGTCCGTTTTCGTGCTTTTTTGCTTCCGAAGGTTCGTGCACAAAAAACGGCCGCGGGGGCCGTTTGTGGCACGAAACGGTTCCGTTTGTAAAACCTTCTGGCACATGACTTTTTTCATCGTTCTTACCCCTGGGTCCGTTTTCGCGCATTTTTGTGCTGGAAGGTTCGGGAGACAAACTGGGCCCCCGGGCCCGGGGGGCCGTTTGGGGCACCAAACAAGCTCCATCCACAAAACCATCTGACACATGGCTTTTTTTCATAGTTCTTAACCCCTGGGTCCGTTTTTCCACTTTTTCATGACGGAAGGTTCGCGCACAAAATTTGGCCTCGTGGTAGCCTCGCGGCACCCCAGCAGTGCTCGACGACACCCCTGCGAGACACTACGACTCCCAGCAAGGCACTGCGACTTCCCAGCAAGGTTCCGCAGGCCGTTTGGGGCACCAGACGAGCTCTGTTCACATAATCGTCTGGCACACACCTTTTTCTCATAGTTCTTAACCCATGGGTCCGTTTTCGCTCATTTTCGCACCGGAAGGTTAGGGCACAAAAAGTGGGCCCCACGGCCCCGGGGGCCATTTGGGCACCAAACGAGCCCCGTTTGCAAAACCATCTGACACATGACTTTTTATCATCATTCTTAACCCCTGGGTCCATTTTCGCATTATTTCGCTAGGGAAGGTTCGCGCACAAAAAACGCCCCTCGACACAGCTCGCGGGGCCCCAGGGGCCGTTTAGGGCACCAAACGAGCTTCGTTCGCAAAACCGTCTGGAACACGACTTTTTTTCATCGTTCTTAACCCCTGGGTCCATTTTTGCGCATTTTCGTGCTGGAAGGTTCGGGAGCAAATAGCGGACCTCGGGGCCCTTTGGTAGCCCTGTGGCACCCCAACATTTCCTCGACGACACCTCAGATAGGCCCTGTGACACCCCAGCAAGGCATCGCACATCCCAGCAAGGTCCTGCGAAACCCTATGGGGCCCCGGGGGCCGTTTAGGGCACCAAACGAGTTCCGTTCACAAAACCGTCTAGCATATGCCTTTTTTTCCATAGTTCTTAACTTCTTGGTCCATTTTCATGCATTTTCGCGCTGGAAGGTTTGGGCACAAAAAGTGGGCCCTGTAAGGATAAATTATTTCGTTGTCGTGTTATCGTTAAACAACTTATTAGATTGTTGATGACGTATGTATGTGTATGTATATGTGTGCTTTGCGACAATAATATGCGACACTACATTCTGAATGTATGCGATGACAATGATATGTGTTTGTAGTATGCGTTCGTGTAGTGCGCATGTCACAAGTTTTCTTTTGCTGGAACCAAGTATAATTCCAACGCAAGTTTCTCAGAGTGATCTGAGGTCGAAAACAGGGATTGTTGTGATTAATGTGATACTAATATGGTATATGTGACCAGTTAACATAAAGAATAATGAAGTGGTTTTGAAAGTAAAATGCGGTAAAAGTAAATTGCGATAAGAAAAATAAAGCGATGATAAATGAATTGCGGTGATAAAGTAAATGAATAAACAATTAAATATACAAGTGAGGACTGGCTGTGAAGATGTGCAAAAGTGTCTGATGAATGCGGTGGCAAGTCTTGTGAAAGGAGTCAGAAAGAGAATGGGTTGAGGGAAAGGACATCGCAAGTTCGTCAATCTTGTTGAGAACGCAACTAAGGTTCCGCTTTCCCTTGGCTTACACCTTTCAGTGATCGGCTGCGTTCCCATATGTCTATGGTAAAATAGGGATGAACGTGATGAACGCAAGGTTGTTTCCATCTCTGGAAATACTTCTCACTTTAGTTAACGCATTCTTCCAACCTTCTTTCGAGAGGCGGAATAACATTTTCATTTCTGCTCTAACAGGTGAAGATGTCGTCGAGCATGCTTTAGCTAAACTTAGTTGATTTCTTCAACACAGATTAACTTACTCACTTAATCCTTCCCCTTTACCATAGGGATTAGTTACACATGATGGAGAAAATGGATGATGAATGTATGGAGAAGAATAGAGAAATGACAATGATTACGACAATGATATTAAAATCTAAGGATAAGCGTTTGTTACAGATAGTGAACGAAAGTTTAAAGATGAACACAGTAGATGAATAGAAAATAAGAACAAATATGGAAAGAATGTCAATGTATTGACATGGATCTCGATCGGAGACGATTTGCATGCCGATGTGTGGTAGAAATTTTGTGGAAAGCTTCCCTTTCAGCCTTGATTTCCAGGTAGAAGTGATCCTTGCACAGAGCTTCTTCTTCAGGAATGGAAATGATTGCTTGCTCTAGAGACTTACCTCTCAATCTTGTCTCGTCTTCTCCCCGGATTTCTATGAATTGTCTCTTCAGACCAGTTTCCTTTCTTTGAATTTGATGAAGCTATTTATAGACCTTGGCTTCTTCTGCATTAGCGGTCTTTGTAACACCCTGCACATTTTTTTAGTAATAATTTAATTTCAATAACTTTATTGTTTGGAATTTCAATAATTGTTATTAGTTGGATGACATTTTTGGAATTTTGGACTTCAAGTGTAAGTGCGGGAATTTAATCGTTGGCGTGAAATTATTCAATTTGAAAATTAATGGCAATATAATACCTCACACATTTTCTTAGTAATAATGTAATTTCAGTAATTTTATTGTTTGAAATTTTAGTAATTGTTAATGCATGAGCATGATTTAGAATTTTATGGAATATATTAAAAAGACGACTGGGCATGACCCTAAATTATGAGTTAAGCGACACTACTATGGAAATGTCTTAAATTTAGGTGAAAGTTAGAGCATTTTGTTGATGTTCTTGTTGATGTGATTTATTATGAAAGTGTGTAGGTAATATGATGTATTATGAAATTTCAAATGTTTGATTGTTACATGAGTTAGTGCATGAAAGTGATGTACTAGGGTGGATCCATTAATACTAGATTAATTACGTATGTTAAGGTTAACTAGCCTAACCTTGATCAGGAGATTTTAGAGGATGCATGATTAGGTGAATGTTATATGTAATATGAAGTTTGATGCAATCTCTTTTTCTTTCCAAACTATGTGACTGCATGAAAGTGATGCACTTCTAAAGGCGCTAGTACATGAAAGAGACATACTAGGGCTGGTGTGTATGAAAGTTATACATACCAAGAGAGTACTGAGGTGTACGAAAGAGGTACATACTCAGTGAGTCATGTGTATACAAAAGAGGTGTATACATAACTAGATGTACGGAAGAGGTACATATTCAGTGGGTTATGTGTATAAGAAAAAGGTGTATACATAACTAGATGTACGAAAGAGATACATATTCAGTGGGTTATGTGTATACGAAAGTGGTGTATACGTAACCATGTGTACGAAAGAGGTACACATTAAGTGGGTTATGTGTATACGAAAGAGGTGTATGCATAACCATGCGTATATAGGAGATTGTGTTTCCTTCGGAATTCACCAGAGGTTGTGGGTCTTACGGGACTTACTAAAGGTAGTGGATATACTTAACTACAGTAGGATAGGACTCAATCCCTCTTCTTGTTTCATGTATATATGTGTCCCATGAGGACTAGAGAAATTTATATGTTTCACTAGAGGTGGGTATCTAGAGGACATAGATGCCCAGCCTGACCCCAGTAGTGGGGTTACTTACTGAATATTTTATACTCATTCTTTCTCATGTTGTTGTTTCAGGTAAGGGTAAAGATGCACCTGCGATGGACAAGTGGAATTTGTGATCGAGCCACTTAGACTAGTTTTTACGCTTCCGCTCATGAGATTTAAAATTCTTTTCATGTTCCTCTTAACTTTTAGTTTTGATGCTTAAAACTTACTTTTAAGAACTGTTTTTCAGACTTATTTATTGTCATTTATGATTTATGGGTACCTTACTATTGTTTTAGTATTTGAATTTAATGAAAGACTTTTGAACTTACCTTATTTAATTAGCATTTATTTCGCCATAACCGAGTGTCGTTTTGAGTTCCATGCATGCATGTATTTAGTAACGACCTAACTTAAGTCCTAGGGGGTCGGGTCATTACAGTCCCACTCTGAAAAACTGATAATTCCTTCAATGGCATAGTGGGAACGTTCGCTCTGCTCCACGTTCAATTTGTCAGAATCGTACAACAGAAAAGTGGTACAATGTCAGAAGTCCTTGCGAATGCGTTGCTCTTTACATCTTCGATCGATTGCCGTATGCGGTGTAATTGTTTTGATCTTTTATTGATTGCCGCATGCGGTGGAAATGCATTGACTGTTTAAGTCCATGATCGATCGTCACATGCGCTGCAATTGCGTTGTTCTTTCTTTGTTCTTGAATGATTGCCGCATGCAATATGGATGCGTTGTTCACTTTTGTCCTCGAGCGGTTGTCACATTTGATGACCTATTTTCCTACAAAACAAAGACTTGTACATTCCATTTTGCCATCGCAATGGGGTTAGCGTGTGTGCTTACGACACTTTACAATTTTCGCGTTTCTAAGCCAATTTCTATACGATCGACAAAACTTTTCCTTCTTTTTACCGCATGATCTAAATAAAACGGTATAAATTACTTGTATTTCTAAAATTTATCACACCCCCAAATTTAGATATATGTTTGTTCTCAAGAATATCCTCGACTAAGACAATTCAACTTAAATCCTATCCTAACTTTGTGTTGATCGTCTACTCCGAATGCTCCACCTCTACATAATTTCTCAAACCTACAAGTTCCTTCTATCCTTTGACATTTCTTCAATATGCTCTACTTTATTCTTATCTAAGACAAACCTCTGCCCAAAGTTCCCTTCTAGTTTTGAGAATAACGTTTTACCTCTTCTTGCGAAAACAACGAAGTGCGTCTTTTATGCGATGGCTTGGTTTGCGTCATCTGATAACATAAAATTTGTCTTATGCTATGTAATTTTTATGCACACTACTTCTAAATATATGCGTTGTTAACTATATGCTTGTAGTATGCTATGGAGTAATGCGTTGTCACAAGTTTCCTTGCGTTGAAACTAAGTATAATTCCAACGCAAGTTTCTTAGAGTAATCCGAGATCGAACACAGAGATTGTTTTCGTTAATGTGTTACTTTCATGATATATGCGATCGGTTTTACAATTAATAAAAGATTTGGTTTGTACATGAATTTAAATTGCGATAACATAAATTGCGTTGATAAAATAAAAGTGTGATAAAAGTAAAGTCCTAAACTATTATGATACAAGATACAAGATTCATGATACATGATACTGAGTTTGAGACTGACTGTGAAGTTATACAAAGGATCGTGGTATGCGATGACAAGTTTTTATGTATGAATCAGAAATAGAAAGAATAATTAGTAAAAACATCACAAGTTTGTTAATTGCGTTAAAGATGTAACCTAAGGTTCCGCTTTCCCTTGGCGTACACCTCTCGGTGATCAGCAGCGTTCCTATATCTCTATGGTGAAACAGGGATGAACGTGATGAACACAAGGTTGCTTCCATCTCTAGAAGTACTTCTCGCTTTAGTTAACGCATTCTTCCAAACCTCTCTCGATAGGCGGAATGGCATCTTCACTTCTGCTCTCACAGGTGAAGATGTCGTCTAGCATGTTTTAGCTAAACATAATTATTTCCTTAACACAGATTAACTTACTTGCTTAATTCTTATTAATTACCCAGGAAATTAAGAAAACATCATGGATGAACGGAAATAGACAGAGAGATGATAATGGAAATGATAATAACAATTAATACTAAGATTAAGTGTTTGATACATGGTGTGAATGATAGAGTAAAGAAGATGAGTACAAATGATGAAAACGAGATAGAAACAAATACAGAAGAGTGTCAACGTCTTGACACAGATCTGGATGGAGGTTTTGCTTGCCGGCATGTGGAATGGATGAAGAAAAGAGCTTCCCTCTCAAGCTTCCCCGTCTGGTAGAAGTGACCTTCGTATAGAGCTTCAACGGTGGGGATTGAAAGGATTCTTTGCCTGGAGACTCACCTCTCGGCCTTGTCTCTGATTATCTCGGATCTACTCTGATCAGGCGCTCAGACTAGTCTCTCTCTCAGATCAGTATATACACGTCTCCCTGTATCGAGTATCTTTTTCAATGGAATTGTGGAAGCTATTTATAGGCAAAACTTTGACTCTTTGCAATGTGATCCCCACTTTATTGTTAAGGTAGTTCCTGAAATTGTGGAGTGAATATTCCTTCTGTTACGCAATCAATCCCGTTAGAAATGCATAACTGAAGCTGTATATGTAAACCCCGAATTCTAAATTTCCTAGACAAGTATGTTTAGCCAAATGAATGATATATTAAATATCTAATAAGTGAAAATCCATGTTATTTATAGGAGTTGTGGAGAAAGGAAAAGAAAAACATATTAATAGGGAAGCTCACTTATTGGTTTGGGCTGGAGGCACTAAATATGGGGTGACGTGGCGGTTAATCCTTGAACTCGGGAGGCGACAGGAAGATTAAAAGGAAGAGGAACTTCGAAAGCTTGGTTTCGGCAATTTACATGAGAAAATTTAGTGAAATTGGTGCCATTTTAAAGATGGTAGAATCTAGTTTCCGAGGTTGTCTTGCCGGAGAAAGATTGCAGAAGAAAGTTGAGGAATTTGCAGAAGATAGAATCTCGGATTAATCAAGGCTCGAGGTGAAGATTGGAAGCTCCAGGCCCAACCATTAAAGAATTTCTGCTGAAATTTTGAGGTAAGAAAACTAACTCGATTTTACACAAGTTTATAGAAGGAAGTTTCTTGCAAAGAGTTCAGGATTTTGATTATGAATTTTTAAATTAGAACAGAGAATGTGTGCAAAAGCAGACAGCTGCTTGGGAAGAACAAGCAAACAGCTCACCGTGAAGAGCGAGAGCGAGATGAGAAGGATGAGGATCTCGCTCAGGTTATAATCTCGCTGATTTTGTGATGAGGATCTCGCTCAAGGAGGAAATCTCGCTAGAGATAAGGGCTGAATCTCGCTGGTGAAGAAACCAAGTTTGTTAGAAGAGGTGAGTATCGCTAGGATGAAAATGTTGCTCAGAAAAGCTTGATTTCGCTCATAAGTATCTCGCTCATGGGGGTCTCGCTCATGGGGATCTCACTCATGAGGATCTCACTCATGGGGATCTCGCTCATGCGGTTCTCGCTCGTGAGGATGAATTCACTCATAATGGTTATCTCGCTAATAATGTGGTTTTATGAAGGAAAGTTTTATTAGTAAATGAACTATTTGAGGTATTCTGCTAAGAATTCTAAGGAATTTAACCGGGAATTATGTTCTTTTAGGCCAAAAAGAGCTAGAAGTGGCATATAACCTATTAAGATCCTTGACGAGCTGTGAGTGACTATGTGATGATTTAATATTTTAATAATTTAGAAACTATGATTTCTTTGAAGTTATTTCCCATGCTAAGTGTTTAAATGAAGTGCCAAGCAACGTATGTTTGAAGCTATTTCTCATGCTAAGTAAAGCATGTTTTCCATGGAAATTGACATGATTTAAATATGTTATCTTGCCCAAATACTTTCAACATGTTTTAGTAACTCCATTTTTATGAAGAACTAGTATGATGGATGAACAAGTATGATGATTTGAGCACTTAGCCTTAGCTTTTAGCTAAATGCTTATAACTAATTATACGATGGATACTGAAGGACAATGAGAAGGTATCCTAGGGATACTGAAGGACAATGAGAAAGTATCCTAGATAAGTACCTAAGGATACTGAAGGACAATGAAAAAGTATCCTAGTTAAGTACCTAAGGTACGATGGACTCAATTATAATCACGTGCACGTAGGTAATATGATGTTGAGGGATTGAGCAAAAGGGTTCTCCCCGACTAAGGTTGATGTTGAGGGTTAGATCTTGTAGTTCACTCCCAACTAAAGATAAAGGCAGTCATATCTTCTCCTAGTCTAGAAGGATAGTTTGGAATTGCTAATGCTTATGAATGTTTATCAACGCATGATGTTACTAATGTATGAGTTTTCTAAGTATGTTTTCCATATCTAACGCTTGGTAATAGTTTTTACAAGCTAGTTGAACATGATTTAAGCCAACTTATTTTATAAAGTATAAAGCATGCATTAGGGTTAAAGCTAAGGTTGGGTGAAACTTTATGTACTATGTTTATATACCTATGATTGCCAAAGTACATGCGTTGATATTTCTAAACACAATGACGAGAAGTACTGAAGGTAAGAAAGGTATCTGAATAAATGTACCTAAGGTGTTGACGGTACATAGAAACCTCCACGTACACGTAGGTAGTTTTGAAGGAGAGGCTGAAGTATGGGTCTCCTAGGCCATAAACCAGCAAGGAGAGACCGAAGCATGGGTCTCGTGGCCGATAACAGACGTTGGGAGCTAGAGCGATGTATGCTCGTTCTCAACTAGTGAATAATGATGTTTAATAATGTTTAAGAGTAGTCATCAATGTTAATGTGTAGAGGAAGTTGCTTGAGATGCCCATCGGTATATTTAAAGAAATCGACGTAGGGATCTCTCCTAGCCATAGTTCAGTATGAAGAGATCGAAGTAGAGATCTCATTTGGCCATGGCTTGGCACTAGGAATTAGAGTGATGAATGTTCATTCTTAGCTAAGATTCAGGTTTCAGATACAATGGTTTTAAAGGTTTTATGTACACAATTGCTTGGTATATTTTAGTTCCAGTATTATGTTTTCAAGCTTTCAGTTTAAGCATGAGATTTATGTTTTTATTAAGTCAATCACTGGGCTTCTAGCTCATGTTTTCAAATGTTTTCTTTTCAGGTAGTGGTCAGTTCCCAAAGGACTTTTCTGCTGCTACTCTGTCACTCAAAGAAACAGGTTGAAGGAAGCGTAATTGAAGACCTGTATTAGTTAGTACACATGTGTCTGTCTAGAGACTAGTATTCTTGATGGGGCTCAGTAAGTTGTAATATTCATGTATGAACAATGCTGTGAAACCTGTAATGTAAATGTGTTAAGTTCTGAGTTAATATGTATGTATTCAGGGTTTGAGCAAAATTTGACAAGTAAGATAGGCAGTAAGTGCCAGTAAAAGGGTTGGTAACTGCTGCAGTCACCATTCCATCCAGGTTAGGAAGGTAATCTGGTGAGGGGTGTGACAATACACGCATAAGAATCCTCCGCAATTGTGTTGCTCTTTACATCTTTGATTGTTTTTCTGCATGCGGTGTTGTTTTTTATTACTGCATGCGGTTGAAATTGCATTGATCATAAAGCTCTTGATCGATTGTCGCATACATCGTCATTGCATTGATCGTCTCTTCATTACTGATTGACGGGCGCAATGCGACGTAGATGCGTTGTTCAATTTATCTTTGAGCCATGAACGCATGCGGTGACTTGATTTCCTGCAAAACAGAACTGAAACATTCTTTTCTACCATCACAATGGTGTCAGTGGGTGTATTGACGACAATTTATAATTCTCGCATTTCTTAGCCAATTTCTATACTATCGACGCAAGTTTTCTTTCTTTTGGCCGCAATATCTAAATAAAACAGTATAAATAACTTGTATTTCTACAAGTTATCATCATTCTATAGAGAACGTTGATCATGGTTACATCCTTCCTTTTGGCTTGCTCCTACGGTGTCATGCGAGCATCCAGCTTTGGTTGTATACCAATCTCAACTTCAACTCTTGATCCTTAGCCAAGTTTTACTTTTGCTGGTAAGAGGAGTTGTCTCTTTTATCCTTATTTTCTCTCTCTCTCTCTCTTTTTTTTTTTGTATTGTGTCTATCCTGGAAACCTACCTTCGTTTTGGCTTGCTCCCACGGGTGTCATGCGAACATCCAACTACGAGCAGGTTCCTTTCATGACTTAACTCTTATTAGGTTGGGATTTTCCCTTGTGCTGATAGTGGAGTTTTTTTTTTTTTTTTCATGATGATGAATGCATTTTCCTGATATGACCGCATCCGCTTGATCGCATCTGCTCAAACCTTCCCCACCCCCAAATTTAGAGATGCACAAAGTCCTCATTGCGTTGTTTTGGACAGAAAAGACAAAACACTTAGTCAAAATTTTAAAAAGAAGGTTTGAGCAGAGTCTTGTAATAGAGAAGGTAAAGTAGAGCTATTGCGATGAAGTGTCTAAGTGTTAGGCAGAAAATGCAATGTATAAAGAAATTTTGCTAAGGTTATGCGTACTGCTCATCATGGCAGCGCAAATAAACAACGCAAAAGAAAAGAAAAGAATTACCGCAATAAATTGACAAAGGATGATAAAAGTAAAGAGGCCAGGAAAGAGTGATTACTCAGTTGTATAAAATTTGTCTAAGTACACAAAGAATTATACTTATCGCAACATAAAATTGTAAGTATGTACAAAAGAATACAAGGTATAGCTATCTATATAAAAAAATGAATGGCCACAAAAGAAAAAAATGAAAAATTGTGGAGAAGGTGGTACACCCCCAAATTTAGAGTTGCGGCGGGGGCTCTTGGTGAGAAGGATGTTGTGGAGGAGCTCTTTGTGGCGCTTCTTGAAATTGTAGAGGTCGCTATAGATGTTGAGGCACCATAGAACCATGTAGATATGCAGTTAAGAAATTGAAGTACTCATGGTTGCGCTCGGCCATCTGTTGTTGATTCAGGAAAATGGTAAAAATGTTGCATTGAATATTGACCATCACCTGTTGCAACATTGCGTTGCTCTCTTGCAACTCTGCATTGCTCTCTCGTAACTCTGTTAATGAATGGTAGAAAAGGTGAGCTCTCGAGATAAGAAGACCCACATATCTTCTAAGGCAGCAGCAAGGGATGCGGTGGTGGGTTGTGCCGTCGATGTTTCACCAACATCGGTTTGAGGTTGAGTGGAAGGGCTTGCTCCCAAATCGTGTGGGTCATCAACATACGACGATGGGGGTGAAAAGTGAGGTGGAGATGGATGGTGGGAGGACACTGCTGAAGATGCGAGGTTGGAGTCGGGGGCAAGGAGAAGGTTTGTGAATTGTTTGGGAAAAGGGAAAAGGGGCTCGTTTAGAGAGCTTAGTGGACTAATGACTAAAGGCAAAGGGTCCAAGGGTAAACTGGTTTGGTTCTACGGTGAATGTTCTTAGACGATTTCCTTCCCTTTGTCATTGTAGCACTACTTCTTTGGTCTGGGCTATTGCAGCGCATTTAAATCAATAAGGGGCCTTTTCGTTGGAAGCTTGGGGCAATGCGGTGAATCCTTGAGAATCATTCTCAGGATCTTCGGGTTGATGATACTGTGAACTTCTAGCATGGGCTCTTCGTCAATGCCCTTGCCTACATATAGGCATAGGCTCGAAATTATTCATGGGAAGAAGTATAGACCTCTCACATGGCCAACAAAACCTCGAATCTGCTTCGCAATGAGCTGGCCTACATCGATCGGAATGTCGTGCGCTATGTAGTATGCGACCATAACTCGATCTCTTGAAATTTTTTTGTCACACGTTGTTGGGATGAGTCATCATTTCACCAAATAGACCCAAAGTCGCGCTTCTGGTAGCCGCCGATTAGAGGCGAGGGTTCTTATGCCTGTTAAGGACACCGTCCACTTGGTGCCCGGTTGTGTTAATACTTTCAGCGCATCCTCCATATGCTCTTCTTTAGGATCATTAATCAGCTTATTACCTAGTGCTTCTCGGAATGTCTTCAACTGATAGATCTCATTGATGTCCTTTGCACTGAACGATACTACCCTCCCTTCGATGATCACCGCATCTTCGGTGTCATGGAGCTGGCCATGGTAGAAGGCTCTGACTATCGCTGGAATTACGATGGATGGACATTGGCAGAAAGTTTCCCACCTATGTTCCAACACAACACTGGTGATGAGATCCCGTAGTGGCACCGACGCAGGGAAGAAGCCCATTTCCAACTATAAGTCATCATTTTCTTTCTTGGTTGCTGGGCGCCTCCTGGTCGATGCAAGCTCACTGCTCTGCACTTTAGCTTTGCCCTTTTCTTGAGCAGACGCAAGGCGGGACTTTTGTCTTTGGGTGCTTCCCATACCTTTCATTACTCTTCTTTTTCCTTTTCCCATTCTTCCACTTCTTTTCTCTTCCTCTCTCTGACGCGTTGCACATTTGCTTTGCGTCGTCTCTTTTTTTCCTCATTCTCCTTCTTTTCTGCTTCTTCTTCTTCTCTCATTTCTCGTTCAAGTTGCTCCAAGCCAAGCACAATGCACTGTTCATCCTCGAGCCTTCTTCTTTCTTCTTCCTCCACTCTTGCGCTGTCACCGCGAACATTCTCATCGTGAAGTTTTCTGACCAAATCGCCTGCTGCGATGATTTAGTGCGCACGTGGCATCTTCTCTTTCTTCTCCTCTAATTCTCTTTTTCTTTCTTCTTTCTCCTTTGCTATGAATTGCAAGAAATTTGGGTCACTTATAGACCCTTGCGGTGCATTCTCCTTGCGATGCCGCATGAGAGGAGAGATGTTAGGATCTTTTCTGTCTTTAGACGCAACTAATTTGGTATGCGGCGATGAAACTTGTAGTTGCGCTGATGCTCTAGCTTACGCTAACATCCCCTCTTCCACCCTTGCGGTGATTGAATCTCCGTCAAAATCTAAACTTTCTGCCCTCTTCCTTCTTTCCTCTTCTTTCTTCAAGCACTTCTCTTCTCGCCTGTGTTTTTTTCTTTCACTCCTCTTCTTTTCTTTCTTCTCCTTTTTTAATTGGGTGACTTCATCTTCTTCCACCCGTTTTTCTTCACTTTTTCTCTTCTCCTTCTCTTCAGCCGTCCCTGGCTACTTCTTCGCCTCTATAACCTCCAAAACAGCCCTGATGGGTCTCTCATTGGAGTCTGGTGGAGCAGTCTCCTTAACATCCGAAACGGCCAGGGCCATTCTCCGCGAAGCCACCGCTAACTCCTCCTCTGACGGCAGGGGCTGGTTCACAACTCCAGCCTTCTGTAACCCCTCTTGTCTTTCTAAGTTGCTCAAAATACTCCCAAATACCTCCTTTTCGTCCTTTCATTTCAGTTCGCTTTTAGTCGAAGGTACTAGGAGTGCCACCTCAGGTCTAGTAGTAGGGGCACTCTCCGTGCTCGGCCCCTCTCGGTTGGTGGGTAGTTTGGCTGTTGCAGAGGTTGTTTGTCGGGGTTTTCCAGCGATTCTTGGGGATGTCTTAGGCTGGGCAGCGAGGCAATGGCTGGTAGCGAGGAAAGCCACCTCCCGCACGGTGACATGGGCTTGGGAAGGGGACGATGGTTGGGAAGAAGAGCTGGATGGCTGTCCGGCCATAGGTTCAGTGAAGTGAAAGAAGTTGGAAATTTTTTTGTTTTGGAAGAAAGCAAGGAAGGGAATGGGTATGCAGAGAGAACTTTTGATTAGGGTTTTTCTTTTGCGAAAAGATGCAAATGAGCTCTCGGGCTTAAGGAAGGTGCGATTTATAGGTTAGGCCTTGATGGGCCCAACGCAATCGCTGTGTGGCAGGATTCGATATTCCAAAAAAAGCTTGTCGTGCGCCCCTTCCATTATGACTTAGCATAAAGGAAGTCATTTCGTCTGCTAAGTAAAATTCCTTCGAAAGCTTAAGCGATTCGTCTACCCTCTCCGCGAATATTTTATCATCCTTTTTTTTTAAGTTTATTTAATCGGATGGGCGCAATGTTAAGTGTTTAACGAAATGCATCTGTTACCGCAAATGCATATTTGCGGAGGACGGGCACAACGTATGTATTAGCACAACACATCCATCAACGCAATGCATTTCTGAAGGACGGGCACACGGTATTTCTACCAGCGCAACATAACCATCGACATAGTGCGTATTTGCGGAGGGCGGGCGCAGTGTACATATGCGTGCAACTCATTCGTCAATGCAGTGCATTTTTGGAAGACGGCCGCAAAGTGTATCTATTAGCGCAAGATGCACCCGTCGTTGCCATGCATACCTGACATTATTTATGGTATCACCAATATTGCAACGCTTATCCCAAAACCAAATTGATAAGGCATTGTTGTGTTCATTTATAACATTCATTTACAAAATTTAAGATCAACGTAAACTAGGGCTGGAATGGTAATAAATTAAACTAGGCATGTAACTAAATTATTGCAAGCTGGAATTGAAATACAGATAAATTCAAGTAAGCAGGAAAAACTTAATTTAAGAAAGCAAAAACAACGCAGGAAATAAAGTAATAAAGAAAGCAGTAAAGAAAGCGATAAAGATAGTGTTAGGGATGCTGATTGAAAAAGGTTCTTCAGGGTTACCGCAACCGCATCCCCGCAGGCGGTCAGACTTGCCTGCTGATAACTTGTAGAAATACAAGTTATTTATGCTTTTTTATTTAGATTAACAAAAGACCAATAGTCTAGTAAATTTCCAAGGTGCAGATGGTTATATTTGTAGTTAGTTGAAGTAATATCGTCGAAGCACTGGGTAAATTTTTTTATTTATGCTATGTTCGTCATTTCTCCTATTAGTCTTGTTAGAGATAAGCCAGTGTACTTGTAGTGTTTACTAGTAGGTGTTGAATGGCTGGTTATCTATTTTATTTTAAGTAGCCTGTTTTTTTATTCTACATTTTGAGTTTAAAGTGTGTGTACGATGTGCTTGGTTAATGATCCCCTCAAGCTGAATATTCAAGCATTACCAATATCCCTATGAGCAATTGTCTTGGATATAAAATATTTTTAATTGCACATGCCTTTCATCCTGATGTTTGTGTTTCTATTACCTTCTATTTGAGTCATTTACGTCTTCTCTTATGTTGGCAAGACAAAATCCTCATGCATTATTATTTGTTTTTAAAGATTTAAAGTCGATCTCTAGGCTTTTTTCTGTAGAAGAATTGAAGATGGTGTAAAAGATTAAATCTTCAATGACAATCGATCTGCACAAGATGGCGAAGGTTGAGAATAACTTGAGGGAGCTTTTGCAACAAAATCTAGGTATATCTCATCAAATTATGTCTATATCTGTAGCATAGGAAGTAGGCTTTTTCCCCTTGGATTTGACATTCGCTCAGTCTTTTGTATTTGTATGTTCTTGTTCTTGGGTCAAAAGAATTTTGCTGGTGTGGTGTTGGGAGTTTTGATTGTAATTGTTTGGTCAAAAGTAAACTCTACGTAAATCTAAATATGCCTCTGCCTCCCATGTTCACCATGTTAGCTCATGTTCCATCTTTTGATTGAGTATCATTTGACTTATTTAGTTTTAGTTCATGAGTTGAATTTCATAAACTAAGTATATGAGTTGAATTTGACATTGAGTTTCATTTCATCGTTAAATCTTTGTCTTCAACTCAAAAACATTGCGTCAAACATGTCAATTCAAATCACCAAGATGTACTGCATTTTGTATTGTGATTTGTCCTTCCAGGAACTCAAGCATAATGGTAAGAACATGCAAAAACATCTGGTCTTCCAATTACTTATTTACTGCTGAGTTTTCTTGATCTTTGTTGTTTTTCGAGTGTTCTTAGAAATGTTGGAAGCTGGAGCTTATCCTACAAACTATACGCTCTGAATCGTGTTGAATGCTTGTTGTTCCTTGCAATCTATCGAATTCGGGAAGCAGGTTCATGCATATATCATCAAATATCATGTAGATTCTTCAATTTAAATAGTTAGTATCTACTAGCGTTCTTTAACATCCGATTTAAATAGTTAGTATCTAGCTCTGTAACAGAATTAGTATTTCTATTATATTAGTAACATCCAATTTAAATAGTTAGTATCTAGCTCTGTAAGCATCAATCTAATATTCGATTTAAATTATTTGATCATTTGATAAGCATCATTACAAGAATTTTTCCTTGAAGTACCATTTATGCACATTCCCAATAAACACGGTTAGTTGAATATGAATTTTAATAACATTTTCACTTTCAATCCTTTGTCTTAAAACTTTTTTGTTTGTGTATATTTAGGTGTTTGGAAGAGGTGTGGAGGAGATGGATTTCTTGCAACGGAAAAGGATTAAGGTGAAAATTGTTCCTAGTAAGTGCATTTTTGAATGCTTGCAGTTTTAAGCAAAGTTTCTAAGTGTTTTCAAGTGACTCTAACGATATGAAAATTCATGTTTGAGAAGTTATAGTGTGATTATTTCTCTTTGGACCATATTGGATTAGAATGTAACACCCGTTTATGACTCATGTGTACTATTTATTTGTAGTTTAGATTTGATTCAAGGTGCTCGAGTTTGTAGGTCGCACTATGGTAGTTTGTGGGTTATTCATGCACTATGGTAGTCTTTGTGACAACTTTTGAGGTTTGAAGTATATTGTGGAGCTAAATTTGCTTATTGATGTATGTGTTTCTTGAATATTTATTTTTTGGGAATTCTGATAGTTCTGTTGAGAACAAGTGGTTGTGAAATATTTTTGGGAGTGTGTTTCTTTGAACAGGTTCAAAGGTAAATTTTTTTTTTTTTTTGTTGTGTGAACCCCGAATCCTAATTTCTCTACTTGAGTATGTTCCCTACTAAGACTAGTGTGATGAGTAGGTTGATATGGAAACTAGTGTGGAATGGTGGAGAAAAAAGTGGAGATTTGAAATTCTAGTTTTTAGGGTAGGGCTGCCGGAAGAAATTCTAGTTTTCAGGGTAGGGCTGTCGGAAGAAAAAGCTGAAGGGGATCAGGCCTGAAAACTAAGAAGAAGACAGAAGGGTCAAGCTGTCGAATAAGCTTGGGCCAATCTTGAATATTCTGTGATTCCGGCCAAACCATGAAGATTTATGAGCTCA
This sequence comes from Benincasa hispida, assembly GCF_009727055.1. Lineage (NCBI taxonomy): Eukaryota > Viridiplantae > Streptophyta > Magnoliopsida > Cucurbitales > Cucurbitaceae > Benincasa > Benincasa hispida. The sequence goes on from NC_052360.1 coordinate 15,830,135, forward strand.
AAATTTAGGGTAAGCTTCCTGAGACATTTTAGAATATGTTTGTAGAAGGATGTATCTCAAAATAAGGTTCAGAACTATGAGTAATCTAAGCTGAAAATTGAATCTAGATTCTAGGGGTGAAAAGGGAGCCCGAGGTAGAAAGGGAGCTACTAGAGTAAAAAGCTCCTAAGCAATCAAGATGATTGGCTAAAACGTTTTTACTAAAACATTTACTTAAAATGTTTGATTACAAAGTGTCATAGAAAGCATGTTTTAAAGAAGATTATTCTCATGCCAGCTAGTTTTACAAAGTAATTTCCAAGCAAACCATGAGTTATGTTTTAAACGCATGCATGTGTGAGAAATTGTTGAAAAGTGATTTATATGTGTTAAATATACTCAGCATGCATTAGTACCTTTAAAGCCATGTTTTTATATGTGTTATACTTTACATGCTTTAAAGAGAGAAAGTCATTTATGACTAGTTTTACTTAAAACGCGATACCGAAGGACATCTTGAGAAGGTATCCGCCTAACTAGATACTGAAGGACATTTGAGAAGGTATCTATTGGTACTGAAGGATGTTTGAGAAGGTACCAAACCAACCAGATACTGAAGGACATTTGAGAAGGTATTTGAATAGAAGTACCTAAGGTATGACGGTACTTAGTATGGCCACGTGCACGTAGGTAGTTAGAGTCAGAGATTGAGCAAAAGGGTTCTCTCTTGAGTAGCAGTTGGTGTTGGGATTGTTTTATCCACAGTAAGGGTTATTCTCAACTGAGAAATAGTTTTACTGTTTTATGATTAAAACAGCTTTATATGTTTTATGCTTGGAGAATTTTTATACTGCAGTACAAGACTGTAAAAGCTTATATTTCAGTTAAACTCTTTATTGAGATTTTGCAAGAGAATCAATTATCTTTCTTAAGTCACTCACTGGGCGCAAGCTCACCCCGTTTTCAAATTTTTTCCTCTCCCCCCCCCATAGGTAGCGGTCAAATCCTCTGAAGATAGCTCTGCATCTGCTCTGCCACTAAAGGATAAAGAGATTTGTAACCCATCTATTTAAGTGGTTACTGTTAAAATTGTACACATGTTACTGTTGTTTATATAGGGACTAGAGTTTTTGGGTTTTGGGACTTGTGAATCTAGTGTTGTAATGACTCTAAATATGTTATGTTTCTGAATTAATAAATTTTGGCCTAAAGATATTTCGCTGTATATGAGTTGTAAATTGGTATCAGAGTTATTCCGCAACAGTTAGTAGGTAGTAAGTGTCAGCCACAGGGTTGATAACTACTGCAGTCACGCCCTTTCCTAGGCTAAAAGGGTGGTCTGGGGTAGGGTATGACATGTTATGTAGCATCGTTATGCTGCCGAAATTTTCCATCGTCTTCATATCTCATATCTAGGTAACCAAGCTTCTCTTTTTCAAGATCTTGAAAAAGAAGATTCTCTCATTTATTCAACTATTGAGTTTTCTTGTTTTGTAGATGCAACAAAGGAGTAAATATTTGGTATCACAACCTCTTTATGATTTTTCTTGGGGAACTTTAGATCCAACACATTCACTACAAGAATTTTTCCTTGAATGTACCATTTATGCACATTCCCAATGAACACGGTTAGTTGAATATGAATTCTTATCACATTTTCACTTTCAATCCTTTGTCTTAAACCTTTTTTGTTTGTGATCCTTTGAACAATAGTGTTAAGACAAAGATGCCTATAACCAGACACTGCTGAAGCTAGGGGGCTGGTTCAAGAAAAATTATGAAGGAATCCATACTTACCAAGTGGAGAGAGACAGTAATCTCATAATGTTTGTAAAATCATAATGTTTGTATTACTTGTAATTTGTGTTTTCAAGGCCTGAATTATTGTACAGTCTTTTAAATTATAATTTTTTGTAGAATTTGTGGATTAAATGTAATAGATTTACAATCCATACATGAATAATATGTCATAGCCACAACGTTCAATGTAATAGTATACTTTTTGACCAAAAAAATGGATTCGACAACGAAATTTAAAAGAAATGGTAGATTCGGACTTCAATGTTGGTTAATAATTAAAAAAAAAAAAAAACAGAGGCTTTAATGTCGGTTGGAAATTTCACTAAAGGTCTTTAATGTCGGTTGCAACCGACATTGAAAGTTGTGTTATTGAAGGCCTTTAATGTCAGTTTAAAACCGACATTAAAAGGCTTTAATAACACTATCTTTAATGTTGGTTGTCAACCGACATTAAAACCTTTTAATGTCAGTTTAAAACCGACATTAAAGCTCGAATTTCTTCTAGTGAAATGAATTAATTGGGTTAAGGAAATAATTATGTTTAATCAAAGCATGCTAGACGACATCTTCACCTATAAGAGCAGAAGTGAATATGTCATTCCGCCTATCGAGAGAGGGTTGGAAGAATGCGTTCACTAAAGCGAGAAGTACTTCTAGAGATGGAATCAACCTTGCATTCACCACGTTCATCCCTATTTCACCATAGACACATGGGAACACGGCCAATCACCGAGAGGTGTATGCCAAGGGAAAGCAGAACCTTAGTTGTATCTTTAATACAATTAACAAACTTATGATGTTTGTACTAATTATTCTTTCTCCTTCTGATTCATCCATTAAGCCTTGCCATCTCATACCACGATCCTTTGTATAAACTTCACAGTCAGTCTCGAACTCAGCATCATGTATATCATGTATCTTGTATCTCGCATCACGTTAGCTTAGGTTTACTCTTATCGCACTTTATTTTATTAACACAACTTTAGTCGATCTGCACAATTTTATTTTACCGCAATTTAATTTCCTATACAAACACAATCTTTATTAATTGTAAAAACCGATCGCATATATCACAAATGTAACACACTAATAACAACAATCCCTGTGTTCAACCTCGGATCACTCCGAGAAACTTGCGTTGGAATTATACTTGGTTTTAGCGCAAGGAAACTTGTGACAACGCATAGCATACTACAAGCATTTTATTAATAACGCATACATCTGGAATTAGTATCGCATAAAGTGTAAATAAGCATAAAACAACATCCACACTCCATCTCCATCTTTCCAAGTCAACAAGTTTATGGCAACATGAGCTTGTATGATTCACATTCTTATTTTTCCACATGCTTATTTAAAGACACACACAATAAAATCCAGCGTTACACTCCGCCATAAAATGGAAAAGAAAACTATGAACAGAGCACTGATGAATTCGTTAACTGATCAACCCCTTTTTTGAAGATTGCAATTGGTATTTATAGGGCATCAAAGGTGAAAGGCGGCTTCTCTCTCCCGGTTGTATAGATGGGACAACTTTAATTCTTGATTGACGCGTCAGATGACTATTACTGATAAAGCTGAATGTACTTTGTGACCGTTATCGGCTATCAACTTAATTTGGATCTGACTGTCATCAGCTTTCTATCCCATCAGTCTTAATTATCTTATCACCCGGATGCGCCCACCATGTTGTGATGACCAAGTTGCGGTGATTCTTCTTGGGCGAATGTTTGCGAGCACGATCAATGCAAATTCTTGCGGTGAAGTTGCACTCGACCAATGTATTCCAATGATCGCAATCTCTACATTGCGTTAACACATATTCTGCACAAAAATGTAAAGATCAACTGCTCTAATGCGTTGTATGCATGCAACTGCAATATTATAGAATTTATGCTTAGTGGACACAATTTAACATATTTCATCAATGCAATCTAACATTGTTTAAGAACTTAGCACTATGATAACGTGCATTTCTGCCCGTATCACACCCCCAAATTTAAACAATGCTTGTCCTCAAGCATAAGCTAAATTCCTTTTGCAAGTTAATCGCAAAGTTTTCTTCCCTAGATTTCTCAAGGATACTTCATTCAAATCCTATATACCAAAATTTTCTTAAGTCTTATTCAAGTCTCTTCTTAAAATATTTCTAAGACTTAGGTATTGCAAGCTTAACTTTCCAATGGACTTTGCTAAATTCTGGAACATCGCATGATTTATTTTAAAAGAAATTTTCTTTCGGGGTGTCAAATGATTTTATCCTTGCACAAAAAATTTCTTCATTGCTATTTTTTTCTGACCTTGCACTGATCCGAGTGCCTTGCCTTCGTTTTGGCTTGCCCCCACGTGTGTCATGCGGACATCCAACTACGAGCAATGCACTCTTTCTCAGACTAAACTCATACCAATTTGGCAGTGTAGTCGCGGTTGTTGATTTATGCGTTGATCCTGGTGACTTACTTTCGTTTTGGCTTTCCCCCACGTGTGTTTTGCGGACATCCAACTATGAGTAAGTGCCTTTCACAACTTAACTCTTATCAACAAGGGTTTCTCATTGCATTGACAGTGGAGTTGTTATTCTCAAAAATGTTTTTTTTTTTTTAGAAGATAGCAAGGTCAAAAATAAATACCTCACCCCCAAATTTAAAATGTGGCAATGTCTTCATTGCCAAAAGAAGTTAAAATAGGTCATGCGATGGTCATAGAATGCTTGTAAAGAGAGTTTGAAAGAAAGCTAGCAAACTCATAACTTCTAGAATATTTCATGAGGTGACTATTTTAAGACTAAGTTGACTCTAGTGTATACGAAAGATAGAAGTATATTTATCATCATTGAAATCATATTTGGATAAGAAATAGAATGCGATAACTCACTAAATTTATCTATGTCGAATGATTGTGGTGATTAAAGAGGATGCAGCGATAAAATTTTGAAAACTAAAATGCAATGTGATAGATTAGTTCCATGGAATCAACTTGGCGATGCCAGTCTTCTCCATGGTATTCCTTTACTCGCTAGCCATTGACTTTGAATATGTTGGTTCCGTCGTCATTTGATAATTCCACCGCACCACGTGAATGTACTTGTCGAATTCTGAACGGTCCGGACCAACGTGACTTTAGCTTTCCCGGGAAGAGTCGCAAACGTTAATTGAAAAGCAAGACTTTTTGCCCGATTTGGAGGTTCTTACTACATATGTGTTGATCATGCCAGTGCTTGGTGTGCTCTTTGTAAATCTTCACATTTTCATATGCGTTGTTCCTCCATTCTTCTAGCTCGACCAGTTGCATTTTTCACGCTTCCCCTGCCTTCTTCAAATCAAAATTCAGCTTCTTTACCGCCCACAATGCCTTATATTCTAGCTCTAAAGGCAAGTAACACGCCTTACCAATACCAGCACATAAGGGGGCATACCAATGGGTGTTTTAAATGCGGTTCGGTATGCCCACAACGCTTCGTCAAGCTTTGTTGCCTTTTCGTGAAGGCTTTATTACCTTTTCAAGTATCAATTTAATTTCTCGATTCGACACTTCAGCTTGGCCATTCGTTTGCGGATGGTATACGGTGCCACTTTATGGAGGATATTGTACTTGCGCAGTAGCTCCTTGATATTATGATTGATAAAGTGTGATCCTTCATCACTTATGATGGCACGGGAAGTGCCAAAACGAGTGAAAATATTTTTCTTCAGGAACTGGGAGACTACCGCTGCATCACTTGCGGTGCATGCAATTGCCTCTACCCACTTGGAGACATAGTCGACGACTAATAAAATATAGTGCTTATCGTTTGAAGAAGGGAATTGTCCCATGAAATCAATCCCCCATACGTCAAATAGTTCCAGCTCCAAGATAGTATTCATTGGCATTGTGTTCTTCCATGAAATGTTGCCTGTGCGTTGACACCGATCACATTTCATTGCGTAATCGGCAACATCCTTAAACAATGAAGGCCAAAAGAATCCACTTTGCAAAACCTTAGCTGCAGTACGTTGCCCTCCATATGGAGAATCGTGGCACTGTGACAATATGCATTATTGAGCAGCATCTGGTACGCATAATCGAATGATTTGGTCTGCACCTCTTTTATACAGATTTGGCTCATCCTAATAATAGTGTTTGCATACATTCTCGAACTTCTTCCTTGATGGTAGGTGTAATCTTCAGGGAATTTTTCACAAACCAAGTAATTAACGATGTCCGCATACCAGGGCAATTCTTCTATGTGAAATAGCTGCTCATCCGGAAACACAACACTCACCTCAGATTCATTGTGGTCAACCTCGGGATTTTCCAATCTGGACAAGTGATCCGCAACTTGATTCTCTGTCCCCCTCCGATCAATTATTTCAATATCAAATTATTGAAGGAGGAGAACCCATCTGATCAACCTTGACTTTGCATCCTTCTTTGTCATCAAATATTTGATTGCCGAGTGATCAGTGTGAATGAGTACCTTGGTTCCCAATAGATATGCCCGAAATTTTTCCAACACAAAAATCACAGCCAGAAGTTCTTTTTCAGTGGTGGTATAATTGATATGAGCAGGGTTCAGAGTTTTACTCGCATATGCGATAGGATGTAAAATAATTTTTTTCTTTTTCGCTAATGCGACTCCATGATTTTGAATGGCAATGTCCAATCCGGCATAATCAAGACGGGCGCGGTAATCAGCACATCTTTTAAAACTCGGAATGTGTTGAGGCAATTGTTGTCAAATTCAAACTTTTTGTCCGCCTCTAAAAACGCACTCAGTGGTCATGCAATCTTAGAAAAGTCTTTAACAAATCGTCTATAGAATCCAGCATGCCCCAAGAAGCTAGCACAGCCTTCACGCTGGCTGGAGGTGGAAGCTTTTCAATTGCATCGATCTTTGCTTTGTCCACCTCCAACCATTCTCGGGAGACCTTGTGTCCCAACACTATACCCTCTTTCACCATGAAGTGACATTTTTCTTAGTTGAGCCCAGGTTCGTCTCTTCACATCTTTTCAAAATTTTCTCCAAATTGGCCACCCATAAACGGAGAAGTGGTAACATAGAATTTAATCTATTTTTCTTTATCTAACTCTAACGCATGGTTTTTGAATGAAATGAATGATGTGTTGTATATGCGCTCAAGTGCTTTTATGATAAAGACATTTTTTATGCGATACTACGTTTAAATATATGCATTGTTAATGATATGCTCGTAGTATGCGATGGAGTAGGCGTGTCACAAGTTTTCTTAAGTTGAAACCAAATATAATTCCAACGCAAGTTTCTCAGAATGATCTAAGGTCGAACACAGGGATTGTTTTCGTTAATGCATTACTTAAGTGATACATGCGACCAGTTTTTAATAATGAATAAAGAATGTTGTTTTATACAAAAATGTAAATTGCGGTGAAAGTAAAAATGCATTAATAAAATAAATCCTAAACTAATATGATACAGGATACAAGATACATGATACGTGATACTAAGGTCGAGAACTGACTGTGAAGTTGTACAAAGAATCAATGTATGCGATGGAAAGTCTTTATGAATGAAGCAGAAAGAGAAAGAGTAAATAGTAAAAACATCGCAAGTTTGTCAATTGCGTTAAAGATGCAACTAAGGTTACGCTTTCCCTTGGTGTACACCTCTCAGTGATCGGCCACGTCCCCATATCTCTATGGTGAAACAGGGATGAGTGTGATGAATGCAAGGTTGTTTCCATCTCTGGAAATACTCCTTGCTTTAGTTAACGCATTATTCCAATCTTCTTTCGATAGGCGGAATAACATCTTCACTTCTGCTCTCACAGGTGAAGATACCGTCGAGCATGCTTTAGCTAAACTTAATTATTTCCTTAACACAAATTAACTCACTCGCTTAATTATTGTTATTTACCCATGGGATTAAGAACACATCATGGAGAAAATGGGTTATGGATGAACGGAAAGAGACACAGAGATGACAATGGTGACTATCATAACATTTAATTCTAAAATTAAGCGTTCGATACATGTTGTGAATGAGAGATTACAGAAGATGAATAGAGATGATGAAATAGAGATTAGAAACAACTATAGAAAGAGTGTCAACGTCTTGACACAGATTCCTAACGGAGATTGTGCTTGCCAGCATATGGAAGTGGTGGAGAGGAAAGCTTCCTTCTCAGGCTTGCTTTCCCGGTAGAATTAATCTTTGCACAGAGCTTCAACTACGGGAATTGGAAGGATTCTCTGCTCGGAGACTCACCTCTCGGCCTTGTCTCGTGGTTCTCCCAAATCTACTCTGT
>NC_052360.1:15844107-15877884 GCF_009727055.1 Benincasa hispida
AAGGTTGCTTAGACCAGCCTCCCTCTTAGAATCGGTAAATGCACGTCTCGATGTATATATATATGTACCAGTTATCTGTATCTGTATGTGTATATCTTTTCAGCGAATTTGAAGAAGCTATTTATAAGTAGGCCTTGGCTCTTTGAATTTGTGGTCCCCACTGTATATAGTTATGGTAGTTCCTGAAATGGCAAAATGGAAAAATTTCTTCTGTTACGCAATCAAACCCGTCAGAAATTCACAACTGAAAGTTGTACATTGTCAGAATCTTCTGCAATGCGTTGCTCTTCACATCTTTGATCGATCGCTGCATGTGGTGTTATTTTTTATTACTGCAATATGTGTTGAAATTACGTTGATCACTAGAAGCTCTTGATGCGATTGTCGCATGCGCGTCATTGCGTTGATCATCTCTTCATTCTTGATTGATGGGTGCAATGCGACGTAGATGCGTTGTTCATTTAGTCTTTGAGCCATGAACGCATGCGGTGACTTATTTCCTGCAAAACAGAAACTGAAACATTCTATTCTACCTTCGCAAATGGTGTTAGTGGGTGTATTGACGACATTTTATAATTTTCCGCATTTCTTAGCCAATTTCTATACTATCGACACAACTTTTCTTTTTCTTTTAGCCACATATCTAAATAAACAGTATAAATAACTTGTATTAATCTTGCACTATTTCTTAGGCTTTGGCTGCTGCGGCGCATTTAAGTCGATGTTGGGCCTTTTCAGTGGAAGATCGGGGCAATGGGGGGAATCTTTGAGAAGCATTCTCAAAATCTTGATGTTGATGAGGCCATGGACTTCTGGCATTGGTTCTTCCTCAATACCTACACCTAATGAGAGAAATAAGCTTGAAACTGTCCAAAGGAAGAAATACTGGCCTCTTATACGCCCCACAAAACCTCAAATCTACCTTGCGATCAACTGGCCCACATCTATTGGAATGTTGCGTGCTATGCAGTATACGGCCATGACTCTATCCCTCGAAACTGTTTTGTCATGAGAAGTTGGGATGAGTCACCGTTTCACCAAATACACCCAAAGCCATACCTCCAGAAGCAATTTATTGGATGCAAAGGTTCTGATGCCTTTCATAAATACCGACCACTGCGTGCCCGTTTGCGTTAATATCTTCAGCGTATCTTCCATTTGTTCTTCTGTGGGATCGTCAATGATTTTGTTACCCAGCGCCTTCGAGATGTCTTCATCTGATATAACTCATTGATGTCCTTTGCGCTGAAAGGCACTACCTCCCCTTACATGATCACCGCATCTTTGGTGCCATGAAGTCGTCCATTATAAAAAGCTCACACTACTGTTGGGATTACAATGAATGGGCACTGGCAGAATGTTTCCCATCCATGTTCCGGTACAACACTTGTGATTAAGTCTGGTAGTGGCGTTAGCGCAGGGAAAAACCCCATCTCCATCATCATGTCGTCATTCTCTTTCTTCTTGGATGGGCATCCTTTGGCCAACGCAGGCTCACTACTTTCCGCTTTTGCTTTTCCCTTCTCTTTTATCAACGCAAGGTAGGATCTTTGTTTTTGTCTCTTTTTTCGTTCCTTGCATTGTTCCTCCTTTTCCCACTCTGTAATTTCTTTACTCTTCTTTTCTCTTATGTGCTGAACATTTTCTCTGCACCTTTTCTCCTTCTCTTCCTTCTTCTTCTTTTCTTCCTCTTCTTCTTCTTTCATTTCTATTTCAAACTGCTCTGAGGCCAGCAATATGTGTTGTTCTTCCTCGAGCCTTATTCTCTCTTCTTCTGCCGAGATTATGTTGTTGTGGTGTACTTTTTCATCGTTTAATTTTCTTCTTAAATCGCCTTCTACGATGATTTGTTGTGCCCGCAACATCTTCTCTTGTTTTTCTTCTTCCTCTCTTCTTCTCCTCTCCTTCTCTTTTACTATACTTTGCAAAATTGGTGGGTCGACTGTTAACCCTTGCGGCACATTCTCCTTGCGACGCTGCATAAGGGGGGTGATGTCTGAATCCTCTTCATCATCAGTCGCAACCATTCTTATTTGTGTTGTTTGCTCTTCAAGTTGTACTGATTCTCTTTGTTGCGCTGACACCCCCTCATCCACCCTTACGGTGGTTGATTCTCCATCGACTTCTGGGCTCTCAGCCTTCTTTCTCTTCTCTTCCTTCTTCTTTAGGTGCTTCCCTTCTCGCCTGCGTTCCCTCTTCTCACTCAATTTTATTTCTTTCTTTTCCTTCCTTGGCTGGGCTTCTTCATCTCCTTCTGGCCTCTTTTCCTTGTTGTTGTTGTTCTTCTTCTCCTCAGCCATTTCAGGCAGCTTCTTCACTTCCACCTCCTCCAAAGCAACCTTGATGGGTCCCTCATAGGATTCTATTTGAACAATTTCCTTAGGATCCGAAACGGTCAGGGCGCTTCTCCGTGAAGCTTCTTCCATCTCTTCTTCTGAAGGCAAAGGTTGATTAACGACTCCCTCTTCAGGTAGCCCTCCCTCCTTCTCCATATTACTTGGAATGCTCCCGAACACTTCTCTGTCATCTCTTCTCTTCTTCTCACTTTCAGATGACAGTGTTGGGAGTGGGGCACTCTCCGTGCTCTGCCCCTCTCTGATTTGGAGTGGTTTGGCTACTAAAGGCTTTTGTCGAGGTTTTCCGGCGATTCGTGTGATGGGTTTTGGCTGCGGTGAGGCGGCGGCTTGCTGTGAGGAATGCCACCTTTCTTGTATTGATTTGGGCTGGTGAGGGTGATGAGGGTAAAGAAGATGAATGGGAAGATTGATCGGCCATGGTTATACTAAGTGAAAGAATTGGGAAGGTTCTTAGGGTTTTAGGAAGAAAGTTTGAAGTCTGGGTATGCAAAGGATTTGCTAGGGTTTCGTTTTTGCAAAAGACTCAAATAGACGACCTAAGAAGGGGGAGAACGGAATTTATAGGTTGGGCCTTAATGGGCCCAATGCAAATTCTGCGATGGCAGGCCTCGCTGTACTCAAAAAGTCTGCCGCCATGCTCCTCACATTTATGAATTAGCAAAGAAGTACGTCCTTTCATCTGCGAAATCATCATTTCCTTGGAAGCCTAAACGATTGGACTACTCTATTTGCAAAAAGAATTTTTTTTTGGTGTTTTATTCGGATGGGCGCAAGGTTAAGATTAACACAAATGCATCTTTGTAGAGGATGGGAAACAACGCATGTATCAGCATAACACACCCCTTAACTCAACGCATTTCTAGAGGACGAGCGCACTGTATTTCTACTAGTGCACCACTACCTCGACATAGTGCGTTTTTGCTAAGGATGGGCAAAAAATACATACGAGCGCAACCCACCCCTCAATGCAATGCATTTGTGAAAGATGAACGCAAAGTGTATCTTGTTATCACACGATGCCCCCATCATCGCAATGCGTACCAAATGTGTTTTATTATTATTATTATATCTATTTATTTATTATTATTATTTTTTCATCAATGCAAGTCACTAGGACTTTGCGATATTTACTTTCTTCTTATTAATCAATCACGAAAATTAAGAATAACGTAATTAATACAGAAAAGTAAGGGAATTGAAAAAAGCACTGAAATTGACGCAATCGAATTAAATGAAAAGTAAATTCATAACACAATAAACGCTAGTTTAAGGAAACAATAAATGACGAAATTCATGAAGCAATAAAGGAAGAAATTAAGAAAGCAATTAAACATAGAATTTAGAAATATGGATTGAAAGACGATTTTCCATGATTACCGCAATCCACACCTCTGCAGGTGGTCAAGCTTGCCTGCGCAATGTCATCAAGGACATTGTTCCTTCCCGTGAGATCCTGGGGCTTCGAAATTACTTGGCAGTGTTCCAGGTGTTCTATTGCGAAGTTCGGCTGCCAGTTGCCCAACTTGGATCTCCAAGTTCCTGATTGAAGATGCCTGCGACTGCATGACAACATCGTTTTTCTCAATATACTGCTTCAGCAGGGACTCCAATGATGATGAATTTCCAGAGGTGTTTGAGGAGGACGGTTGGTTTTGCGGTTGTCTCTAATGACCCTGATTCTGATTTTGATGAAAAGGTGGAGGATTTCTTCAATTCCCAAAATTGTTGCTCTGATGGTTACTCGGCTCCCCTTGGTTGTGATTTCCTCCCCAACCAAAGTTAGGGTGATTCCACGAACCAGGATTGTAAGTGTTGCTGTATGGGTTGTTCTGGATAGAAAACACTTGTTGTGGGTTTGATGGCCACATCTCTACAGCATGGCCCCCTCCATATTGGACACAACTTATTGCGGCCGCTTGTGCCGGCACATTGGATTGCGCTGAACTTTGAGAGAGGGCACCTTGATTAAGTGCCATCGTTTGTAGAAGAGAGGTTACAGCGGCCATTTGTGTGGCCAAAGTTGTCATTGTATCCGCTAGTACAATGGCGTTATCATTCCTTCTTCTCTTGAAGCCTCTACCCCTGTACCCGTCATCCACCCAGTCATTCGTGTTCCACGTAATGCGATCAAGGATGACCTTGGCTTCTGTGTAGGTCTTATCCATGAATCCTTCCGCTGCAGAGGCATCAGCAACAGCTTGCGTTGATCTATTCAGGCCATTATAAAATGTTTCCATCAGAACGCAATCGGGAATCCCGATATGCGGACAATTTTTCACCAACCTTCTGAACCGCACCCAAGTGGTGCTCAGAGTCTCGTTATCCATTTGCTCGAAGTTCAGCACATCCTTTCGTCTTTTTTCATTGACTGTTGGAGGGAAGAACTTCTTCATGAACCGTTCCACCAACTGTTCCCATGATGTGATTTCGTTTGGCTTCAATGAATGAGCCCACCTCTTTGCCTCATCCCTCAGTGTATATGGGAAAAGGTAAAGTCTAATACCTTCTGAGGTGACGCCAGGGATGGAGAAAGTACTATCTCCACAAAGCTGGTAAGATGGGCATGCGGGTCCTCACCTTGTAGACCTCCAAATTGCCCCGTGTTTTGTATCATTTAGAGCATGACCGACTTTATTTCGAAACGTGCATTCTCCTTAACCATAGGTCATGAAATTCCAGGCGAGAAGTTGTAGAGATTGGGCGTCGCATAATTCCTCATGGGGATATTGCGGTCAGCAGCAAGAAATACAGGGTCTTATGCTGGCTGGTTTGCCCCTGGATTTCCTTCGGGTGCCTCGTTATTATTGTCTGCCATATTGACTCTTTTTCGCCTTACTCTGTTCTGGCGTGCCCTTGCGTGAAAAGTACGCTGGATCTCAGGGTCAGCTTCGAGTTCTAGATTGGTTCTAGTACTCATAAACCGTCAGCCTGTTTTTCGCGTTAAATAGATAATATAAAGAGATCTGTCCTACAAAATACCACAAAAGTACTCAACACTAACCGTTACCAATCCTCGACAACGGCGCCATAAACTTGGTGACATAGAATTTAATCTCTTTTTCTTTATCTAACTCTAATGCATGGTTTGTGAATGAAATGAATGATGTGTTGTATATGCACTTAAGTGCTTTTGCGATAAAGACATTTTTTTATGCGATACTACGTCTAAATATATGTGTTGTTAATGATATGCTCGTAGTATGCGATAGAGTAGTGCGTGTCACAAGTTTCCTTGCGCTGAAACCAAGTATAATTCCAACGCAAGTTTCTCAGAATGATCCGAGGTCGAACACAGGGATTATTTTCGTTAATGCGTTACTTAAGTGATACATGCAACCAATTTTTAATAATGAATAAAGAATGTTGATTTATACAGAAATGTAAATTGTGGTGAAAGAAAAAATGCGTTAATAAAATAAATCCTAAACTAATATGATATACGATACAAGATACATGATACATGATACATGATACATGATACATGATACTGAGGTCAAAAACTGACTGTGAAGTTGTACAAAGAATCAATGTATGCGATGGCAAGTCTTTACGAATGAAGTAGAAAGAGAAAGAGTAAATAGTAAAAACATCGCAAGTTTGTCAATTGCGTTAAAGATGCAAATAAGGTTCTGCTTTCCCTTGGCGTACACCTCTCGGTGATCGGCCACGTCCCCATATCTCTATGGTGAAACAAGGATGAGTGTGATGAACGCAAGGTTGTTTCCATCTCTGGAAATATTCCTTGTTGTAGTTAACGCATTCTTCCAACCTTCTCTCGATAGGCGGAATAACATCTTCACTTCTGCTCTCACAGGTGAAGATACCATTTCCTTAACACAAATTAACTCACTCTCTTAATTATTGCTATTTACCCATGGGATTAAGAACACATCATGGAGAAAATGGGTTATCGATGAACGGAAAGAGACACAGAGATGACAATGGTGACTATCATAACATTTAATTCTAAAATTAAGCGTTTGATACATGTTGTGAATGAGAGATTACGGAAGATGAACACAGATGATGAAATAGAGATTAGAAACAAATATAGAAAGAGTGTCAACGTCTTGACATAGATTCCTAATGGAGATTGTGCTTGTCAGCATGTGGAAATGGTGGAGAGGAAAGCTTCCTTCTCAGGCTTGCTTTCCCAGTAGAATTGATCTTTGCACAGAGCTTCAACTACGTGAATTGGAAGGATTCTCTGCTCGGAGACTCACCTCTCGGCCTTGTCTCGTGGTTCTCCCAAATCTACTCTGTAAGTTGCTTCAGACCAGCCTCCCTCTCAGAATCGGTATATGCCCATCTCGATGTATATATATATATGTACCAGTATCTGTATCTGTATGTGTATATCTTTTCAGCGAATTTGAAGAAGCTATTTATAGGCAAGTTCTTGGCTCTTTGAATTTGTGGTCCCCACTGTATAATTATGGTAGTTCCTGAAATGGCAAAATGGAAAATTTCTTCTGTTACGCAATCAACCCGTCAGAAATGCACAACTGAAAGTTGTACACTTGTCAGAATCTTCTGAAAATTCGTTGCTCTTCACATCTTCGATCGATCGCCACATGCGGTGTTGTTTTTTATTATTGCATATGGTTGAAATTGCGTTGATCACTAGAACTCTTGATCGATTGTCGCATCCGCCGTCATTGCGTTGATCATCTATTCATTCTTGATTGATGGGTGCAATGCGACGTAGATGCCTTGTTCATTTAGTCTTTGAGCCATGAACGCATGCGGTGACTTATTTCCTGCAAAACAGAAACTGAAACATTCTATTCTACCATCGCAATGGTGTTAGTGGGTGTATTGACGACATTTTATAATTTTCGTATTTCTTAGCCAATTTCTATACTATCGACACAACTTTTCTTTCTTTTAGCCACAATATCTAAATAAAACAGTATAAATAACTTGTATTTGTACAAGTTATCACACCCCCAAATTTAGATATATGCTTGTCCTCAAGCATATCTTCAACTAAGGCAATATCATTCAATTCTTATCCTCAATTTTGCGTCGACTGGTTGCTCCAAATGCTCCATCTGGGCAACTGTCACACCCCTTCCCAGATTACCCTTCTTAATTCAAAAGTGAATGTGACGACAGTAGATACCAACCCTTTTGTGGTACTTACTGTCTAACTTACATCCTTAACCTACTTAGATCCCTGGAATACATATATAACATTCACCAAACTAATGAAACTTTAAAAACAACCTCAAAACACCAGGGATCAACAACAACATAATTACATCCTATTAACACATACAAAGTTCAGCGGGTCCCAATATACTTTACTAGTCCCTAATATGAGCAACACATATGTACAGACATTTACAAAATAGACACCTAAAACTTCTCTTTAGACTTTGGGCTTTTAACTGGAGTCCTTAAGTGGTAGAGCAGCATGATAGCTAACCTCTGGGGAGATGACTACTACCTGGGAAAAGAAAAACATTTGAAAGAATGAGCTACTCGTCCAGTGAGTGACTTAATAAAAACATAAATCTCATGCTTAAACTGAAAGCTAGAAAACAGAATACTGGAACTAAAACAAGCCAAGAAAACGTGTGTACATAAAACTTTTAAAACCATTGTATCTGAAACATAAACTTGGCAACTATTATTCATGTCATCATCAACATCATATAGCCCTATTTTATGCTTTGCTAGACTATGCGTTAGTCTATTAGTCTAGAGTGACCCTTTTGCTCACTCTTTATCATCCTTTACTACATTACTACTTAACTAGGAAGTGAACATTACATTACTCCTTAACTAGGAAGGAACCCTTTTGTTCACTTCCTAAAAACATAATTTGCAACCCTAGTGGAGAGAGAACCTTTACTCAATTCCTCAACGTCAATCCATAGTTAGTGTGGAGTGATCACTACACTATCAATAACAACTTTTCTTATATTCATGTGATTCTAGTTTAAGTACCGTCATACCTTAGCTACTACTGCTTAGATACCTTCTCTGTGTACTTCAGTATCGAGCTGCTCGGATACCTTCTCCATGTCCTTCAGTATCGAGCTATTCAAATTCTAGGACAAAACTTCAGTACCTTCTCATCTAGTCCTTCAGTACTGAGCTATTCAAACCTAGGACTAAGCTTCAGTACCTTTTCATCTAGTCCTTTAGAACTGAGCTATTCAAATCTAAGACTGAGCTTCAGTACCTTCTCATCTAGTCCTTCAGTACTGAGCTACTCACACTGAACTTGCTTATTCTTATCTCTTAATGACTTAGTTGCCTAAAAGCTTTCTATACTAATGCATCCTCTTGTTCAATGAAAAGCATAACATAAACATGACATTAATGTGAGATGTGTTACTTGGTAACTATTTGAGAATAGTTGTCATAAATAACTTTCAGTAAACATACATTGTTGGACATTCATAAGCATTAACAATTTACATAAAACATTTAAAGCATTTAGAGTCACTCACAATTTCAGGCTCGATCCTTCGGATTTATAAGCCTCTCCTAATTGAACTTGGCCTGAAAATCACATTATTAAATTATGGTTATCCTCTAAATAATTATCCAGTCCAAACACCGCATAAAAAATTCAAAATTTTACCATAATTCTCTTAATTTCTAAAATATCCTAACTTTACTTGAAATTCTCTAAAACCTTAATTTAGTCTACGTTTTCCCAATTTCCTCATTGACCCTAATCGAGATTTACTTAACCAATTAACCGCTTAATCATCTTCAAAATTAATCTAGGATCCCAATTTCCTCCAATTCCATGCTTTATCATATGAATACCAAACGACCACTACTTATGATTGAGAACACTTTAATTACCATAAATTTGGATTTTTCAGCTTTTAATGACTGACAGAAGTCATCTTCAACCTCCAGCCCACATTTTCTTCCAAATTCGGCCAGTTTTCCGATGAGACTTCCGGCGACCAAATTCGCTCATTTCAGCCTTACCCACTCGAATTAATTCATATAATCCTCTTACCCATCCTCTAAACTATCTTACCTCACATTTTGTTGTCTTGAAGCGCCCTAAATCTTCTGGAATCGGTCAAATATTTCTTGATACCCCTGTTTTCCGGTGAGAAGTTTCAGAACTTTTCCCAGCTTGAAATTCATCAATCCCTAACCATATAACCTAAAATTTCTTGCTTAAACTTTCCAATAAGCATATTAACCAACTAACCTGAGATTTTGAAGCTTTGAAAATGCTTGAATAACACCGAATCAGCTCCAAAAGTCACGTTTCTCTATTCGCCCGAAATTCTGTGTAGTCTCGATTTTCCTATTAATTCACCAATTTTCAGTCAAAATTATCTCTAACGTCCTTCAAGAAAAATGTTAATAAACCTCTTAACTTACTAACTCAAAATTTCAGCTTCAAATTTGGTTTCTACAGCTGAAGAACTTCAAAACATTGAAGCCTGTTCAGACTGTCCGAAATTCAGACTTAACCCAACTTTTTATTCAAATTTCTCAACCTCCACAGCTTCAATCACTCTGGTAACCCTCGAAATTCTCTTCCTTACGTCCCTCTACAATTTCATCAAATAAAATTAGGGTTTGCTTGAGGGAATCGGTATAAATCGGTCTCATTCTCAGGCTTGCATCGCCTTTCTTTTTCTTCTGATTTCTATCTTTATTTTATTTATTTACTTATTTATTCATTTATTGATTTCTTTTCTTTCTTTTCTTTTTTCCTTTTTTTTTTTAAAAAAAAAAATCAATTCCTCTTCAAATTCCTTTTCCTTTTCCAAAATTCTACTTTCTTCTATTTCTTCCTTTTCTTTTAGATTAATTTCCTTTCTCTTCTTCTTCTATTTTTTTTTTTCAAACTAACTTTTAACTTTAATCATTTTAATTGTTTCCATTAGGAACAATTCAAGATCAAGGGCTTACAGCAACATTACTTAACAACGCAATTTCCTTCTATCCTTTAATAATTCATAAACATGCTCTACTTTATTCTTTTATACAAAAAATCTCTTACTCAAAAATTCCCTTCTTGTTTTGCAAAGAATGTTTATCTCTTCTTGCAAAAACAACTTGGTGCATTTGTATGTGGTGATCTAGTTTGCGTCATTTTATTAGAGACTGTTGATTATGGTTACACCCTTCGTTTTGGCTTTATTCCCACGGGTGTCATGCGAACATCCAACTACGGTTGTGTGTCAATCTCAACTTCAACTCTTGATTTTCAGCTAAGTTTAACTTTTGCTGGTCAGAGGAGTTGTCTCTTATATTCTTATATTTTTTTTCTCATTTTTTTCTTTTCATATTTCATCGTTCTTGAAAACCCACCTTCGTTTTGGCTTGCTCCCACGGGTGTCATGCTAACATCCAACTACGAGCAGGTTCCTTTCACGACTTAACTATTGTCAGGTTTGGGTTTTCTCTTGCGCTGACATTGGAGTTTATATAATTTTTTTTAATGAACGTATTTTCTACTGATAACCGCATCTCTGCTCAGACCTTCCCCACCCCCAAATTTAGAGATGCACAAGGTCCTCATTACGTTGTTTTGGACAGAATAGACAAAACACTTAGTTAAAATTTTGAAAAGAAGGTTTGAGCAAAGTCTTGAAGGATAAAAGATAAAGCAGTGCTATTGATACGAATTATCTAAGTGTTAGTCAGAAAATACAAAGTGTGGGACATGTTGCTAAGGGTATACATATAGCTCATCATGGCAGCACAATGAATAACACAAAATGAACGATAAAGAACATCGCAATGATTGACAAAGGATGATAAGTAAGAGGCTAACGCATACGGAAAGAATAGCTACTCAGTTGTATTAAAAACTAACCAAGTATACAAAGAATTACAATTAACGCAATGCAAAATTTCAGCATGTACAAAGAATCAAGAAATAGCTTCTATACATAAAAATAATGAGTGAAATAAAAATAAAAGAATGACCGCAACAAAAATTTGTAGATTTATTGAGGAGGAGGTTCAGGAGGAGGATTTTGTGGAGGAACACGAGGAGCTTCTTCAAAGTGCAGATGTTGCTATAAATGCAAAGGCACCATGGGACCATGTAGATAGGCTGTCAAAAAGTTGAAATACTCATGGTTGCCACTTGTCTTTGGTTCAGGTGGATCGTGTAGATGTTGCATTGAATGTTGATCAGCATCGCAACACTACGTTGCAACTCTGCTTGTCGCTCGTGTAACTCCGTTATTTGCTAGCAAAAAAAGTCATGTTGATGAGAGAGAAGAGAATGCATATCAGCAAGGTCAGCAGCTAGGGTGGCAATGGTGAGTTGCGCCTGCGATGTTTTACCATCAATGTTTTGGGGTTAGGCAGAAGTGCCTTCACCCAAATCATGTGGGTCGTTAACATGCGGCGGTGGAGAAGAAAATTGTGGTGAAGATGAAGAGGAGGAGGGAGTTGCTGGATATTCGTTGGGTGAAGCAGGAGCGATGAGGAGGTTAATAAAATGTTCGGGGAGTGGGGAAAGGGGTTCTGTAGGAAGGCTTGGAGGGCGAATGATCAAAGGTAAAGGGTCCAAGGGTTCTTGATCTTGCGGTGATTGCTCTTGGACTTTTTCCTTGCCTTTGTCAATCTTGNCGACCTCTTTCATCGCAGGGTTAAGTTTGCGTTGATTTTCAATAGTTTCTTTGTGGTCGTCCTCAAGACGAATGTGGTGCATGTAGTACGCGAGGCTAATTCCTCTGATGTCAGCGAGCGTCTAGCCAATTCCTCACTCATGTTTCTTGAGAATGCTCATCAATGCATTCTCTTGATCTGCGTTGAGCGCAGAGGAAATTATCACTGGCAGCATCTCATTCTGCCCCAGAAATGCGTACTTCAAATGTGTTGGTAGGGTCTTCAGTTTAAATGTTGATGGTTCCACGAGGGAAGGTTGCGTTGTTTTTCTTTCTTCTTTTGGCTCTTCTTCTTGCGTTACGATCGTTCCTTCTTCTATGTTTGTTTTTGCTACGATCGCATTGCAGGCCGCTACAGATGCATTGGCATCTTCTTCTTCACACTCTTCATCAAACTTTTCTTCTTCAATCAAATTCAGGTCATCGTCAGAATCTTGTAGGTCTTCCTCATCCGAGAATTTCATGGCACGAATTATATTAAATTTGAGCTTATGTTCGTTTATGCTCAAAATGATTTCTCCCTTGTGCACATCAATTTGAGCATGACCTGTTGACAGGAAAGGTCACCCCATAATGATGGGCACATCTTTGTCGGCCTCATAATCTAGGATGATGAAGTCAGCTGGCAAAATAAATTTATCAATCGTGATCGACACATCCTTCACATTACCTTCTGGATAAACCAGAGATCTGTCAGCCAATTGGAGAGTCACGGAGGTGGGCGCAAGTTGCCCTACATTTAATTGTCGAAAGATTGACAACGGCATCAAATTTATGTTGGCCTCTAAGTCACACAGGGCTTGCCCAATATATAGTCTGGAGCAAGGAATCATGAATATCCTAGGATCACTCATCTTTGGTGGGATTATGGATTTGGAACCTTGCGTTAATGCCACCGTGGCAAATTTTCCAGTGCCTCTTTTCTTACTTACCATGTCCTTAAGAAACTTAGCATAGGCAGGCATTTCCTCGATCGCTTAACTGAAAGGAATGTTAACATGTAATTGCTTTAACATAGATAAGAAGCATTGGTACTGTACCTCTTCGTTTTTCTTCTTCCTTAGCCTCTAAGGGAAGGGTGGTAACTGAACTTTCACAGTTCCCGTTTCATTTGACTTTGAGGTTGACGCAACCTCAGGTTCCACTGCTTCATTCTCTCTTTCTTTTTCTTGCGTTATCGCAATCTCGGGCTCAGTTGCAATGGAAGTTATTCTACTCTGATCCTTCTTTTCTCCCTCCACAGTCTTTCCACTACGCAATGTCACAACCTGACATTCCTCCTTACTTGATCCCCTTGGGTTGCGTAGAAGCTCGGTAGAACTTGGCAATGCCCCTTGTAGTCGACTCTTCAGCTCATTTGCAATCTGGCCCATTTGCACTTCTAGGTTGCGGAGGGACGTAGCCTGACTTTAAAGCACTGTCTCGTTTTTCTCTATATATTGCTTCAATAGGCTCTCTAGAGAAGAAGATTTCGATAGTTGTTGTGAGCTACTTGCTTGGTTGCTCTGTTGACCGTTGTTGCATTGGAAGAATCCTGGTGGCCCTTCTTTTACGCCACAGATTGAAAATTTTGTTGTTGATTCTTCCAAGCAAAATTGGGGTGGTTTCTCCACCCGCAGTTGTAATTTTTTTAAAAGGGATTATTCTTTACAAAATATACAGACTGTGGATGTTGCGGATAATCTTCCATCGCATGCCCATCACCGCAAGTCACACACCTTGTGGTGTTTTGACTTATTGCGTTAATTTGCCCACCTTTCGGTGTTGGGCTGCTGATCTTTATTCCTTGAATCAAATTCATCATTGCGGTCATTTGGTTTTGTAACGAAACAATGGCACCGTTATTTGCATCGGAATCTTTGAGTCACAATCTCTGGTCACTCTCCCTCCAGTCTTCATGTTTCTTGGAGATGCGGTCCAGAATAGTCTTCGCCTCCTCGTAAGTTTTGTCAAGCAAACCAACAGTGGTTGTCGCATTGGCAGCAGTCTACAAAGCAGGATTCAAACCGTGATAGAAAATTTCCATTTGAAGCCATTCTGGTAGCCCATTATGCGGACAATCTCAGACCAACCTTTTAAACCTCGCCCAAGCATCGCTGAGCGATTCGTTCATATCTTGTTCAGAATTAGTAATAAGCTATTTGCGTCTTACGTTCTCAGTAGGTGGAAAATACTTTTTCATGAATTTCTCCACTACTTGCTCTCAAGAAGTAATCTCTCCTAGTTCGAGCAAATAAGCCCATTTCCTAGCCTGATCATAGAGAGAAAATGAGAACAGCGTTAGTTGAACTTCTTCAGCAGAGATGTTTGGGAACACAAAAGTATTGCAGATTTCAATAAAACTTCGGAGGTGGGCATGCGGATCCACACCACGCCTTCCTTTGAATTATGTTGTAGTCTGGATCATCTACAGTATCACTGGTTTCATCTCGAATCTGCTTCCATCGAGGGCAGACCTCATGATTCCTGGAGAGAAATCATAGAGGTTTGGCGATGCATAGTCTCTAATGGGCCTATTGCGATCGTTTGCCAACAGAATCAAATTCTCCATGACATTATTATCATTTGGTGCTCCACCTCCAGGCTACTCCACCATCTCTTCTATATCGAATTTTGGTTGTTGTTGGTGGTCTCGTAGTCTCCTTCGAAATGTTCTCTCAATCTCCGGGTCGTAGATCACGTATTTTTATATGATGCAAGTCCATGCCATAAACTTGATGACATAGATTTTATGCGATGATATGTGATACTACTTCAGGATATGTGTTATTGACGAATGTTCTTGTAGTATGTTGTACATTGTCAAAAGTTTTCTTGCGCTGAAACCAAGTATAATTTCAACGCAAGTTTCTCGGTGTGATCCGAGGTTGAACATAGGGACTATTTTAGGTTATTGCGTTATGTTTGTGATATATGCGACCAAGGGTTTTTCAATTTATAAAAGAGTTTTGTGTACAAGTAATTAAACATGTGATAAAGTAAAGTAAGCGATAAAAATGCGATAATAACATAAATTGCGATAAAGTAAATCTAAGCTAAGATGATACAAGATACAGGTTTCATGATACAAGATACTGAGGTCAAGGCTGGCTGTGAAGATTATGCAAAGATTGTGTAAGCGCCAATCTGGATGGAGATTTGCTTAGCGCCAATCTGGATGGAGATTTGCTTGTCGGCGTGGATGGAATGAACGGATGGATGAGCTTCCCTCTCAGGTTTGCTCAACCAGTAGTAGGGATTTAAGCACAGAGCTTCACGGCGGGGATCTGGCAGATTCGCACTGAGACTCACCTTCGGCCTTGTCTCTTCTCTTCCCGGATTTCTTTCGATCAGTACTCAACTTAGCCTTTCTCTCATTAATCTAGCATCAATTAGCCCTCGTATCAATTATACCTGTATCCAGTATATCTTCTCTGAATTCTATGGAAGAATTTATAGGTGAAAAACTTTGACTCTTGGCTTGTGGACCCCACTTCTTGTTATGGAAATTCCAAAGGTGGAGGAATAAATATTCCTTCTGTTATATAATCAGACCGTCAAATCTACACAACGGTTAGTTGTACACGTGTCACAATCCTCCGCATTTACGTTGCTCAGCTGCATCTTTCGATCGGTTGCTCGTATGCAGTGTTGTTTTTATTACCGCATGCGGTTGAAATTCAGCTCGGGATCGACTGTCGCATTGCGTCGTCATTGCGTTAATCGTCTCTTCATTGTTGATTGATGGGTACAATGTGACAGAGATGCGTTCTTCAGTTTCTCATTGAGCCTTGATTGCAAGCGGTGACTTGGTTTCCTGCAAAAACTGAGTAGAAATATCCTCTTCTACCATCTTGACGATGTTAATGGGTGTAATTGCGATAATTCATAATTATTGTATTTCTAAGCTAATTTTCATACAATCGATGCATCTTCCTTCTCTTTTGGCCGCAATATCTAGATAAGGCAGCATAAATAACTTGTATTTCTACAAGTTATCACACCCCCAAATTTAGATATATGCTTGTCCTCAAGCATATCTTCTACTAAGGCAATAAAGCTAAATTCTTCTCCTATATTTTTGCATCAATTGGCTGCTTCGAATGTTACACTTAGGCACATTTCTTAACAACGAACTTTCCTTCTATCCTTGCTAATTCTTAACAAAGCCCTACTTTATTCTTCTATATAACAAAATTATGCTCAAAGATGCTTTTCTAGTTTTTAAAATAGAATGTTTATCTCTTCTTTGTCAAAACAACTTAATATGTCTATATGCGGTGGTCAAACATTGCGTCATTTATTAGAGACTGTTGGTCATGGTTACACCCTTCGTTTTGGTTTGTTTCCACGGGTGTCATGCGAACATCCAACTATGGTTGTGTGCCAATTTCAACTTCAACTCATGATATTCAGAAGAGTTGTCTCTTGCACTCTTTTATTATATTTTTTTCTTTTCTTCTCATACTGCGTTGCTCTTGGAAACCTACCTTCGTTTTGGCTTGTTCCTACAGGTGTCATACGAATATCCAACTACGAGCACGCTCCTTTCACAACTAAACTCTTATTAGGTTGGGAACACTTTTGAGGTTTTCCCTTGCGCTGACATTGGAGTATTGTATACATTTTTTTTAATATATGAATGCATTTTCTTGAAGATCGCATATTCTTGATCTTATCTGCTCAGACCTTCCCCACCCCCAAGTTTAAAGACGAGCAAGGTCCTCATTGCGTTGTTTGGATGGACTAGACAAACACTTAGAATAAAAAGTTCAAAAAGAAGGTTTGAGCAGAACTTTGAAAGATAAAAAGTAAAGTACTACTAAACTAAGAATTAACTAAGTGTTAGTTAGAATTTACAAGGTATGGGAAATGTTTCTAAGTATAAACATATTATACATCATGGTAACGCAACGAATAACGCAAAAAGTAAAAGATCAGAACATCGCAAATATTGACAAAGGATGATAAAGAAAAAGGCACAGGAAAAAAGAAGAGAATATTTACTTCGCTTGTATTGAATATTAACAAAGTATACAAATAATTAAAAATTAACACAATACAAAAATTTTTGCCTATACAAAGAGGTAAAGAATGAAGCTGTTATCTTTTTTAATTTAGTTCAGATGGGTGCACGCTAAAAATTAACACCGTGCTTCTAATAACGTAAATACTTTTTTTTTCTTGCTAAGAACTGGCAACAACGCATGCACTCCCGCAACATACCCATTAATTCAATGCATTTCTAGAGGATCAGGCACACGATATTTCTACCAGCGCATCATTACCTCAACATAGTGCCTTTTCACTAAGGACGGGCAAAGAACATATATACGCCTCTCAACGCAATGCATTTGGGTGTAATGGATGCAAGGTGTCTCTTGTTAACACACAATGCACCCATCATCGCATTATACACCAATTTTTCTTCTTTTTAAGTCATCAAAAATGCAAGTCGAAAAGACTTTGCGATGTCTAATATTTCATCCAATCATTCACAGAAATTAAAGAACAGTGCTACTAATGTATACAAATTAAAGGAATTTAAACATGATATGAAAAATTAAATTGAAGAGAATTATAGAAAGCATTAAATGCTACTCCTAAAAAGTAGTAAATAACGAGATTTAGAAAGCAGTAAAAGAAAACTGTAAAGAAAGCACGTAAACATAAATAGGGATGCTGATTGAAAGAAGTTCTCAAAATTACCGCAATTGCTTTCCCCGCAAGCGATTTAATCCTACTTGCCCAAGTCAATGGTATCCATGTGTCGCTCGAAGTCGCCTCCGTAGTACGGTTTAATCCATTGACCATTGACTTTAAATGCATTGTTCCCATCTAAAGTTGTTAGTTCCACTGCGCCGTGAGGAAAGATAGTCTTGATTTTGAACGGCCCAGACCAGCGAGATTTCAACTTTCCTAGGAACAATCGCAAACGAGCGTTAAATAGTAATACCTGTTGACCTTCGATGAATGTCCAGTCATTTATGCGGTCATCATGCCACTTTTTGGTTTTCTCCTTATAGATCTTGGCATTTTCATAGGCGTCCCTTCGCCATTCGACCAACTGATTCAGTTGCAACTTCTGAACATTCCCCGGACTTGCTAAATCAAACTTCAGCGTCATGCATGCCCACATTGCCTTATGCTCTAACTCGAGCGGCAGATGACAAGCTTTTCCAAAGAGGGCAATACGGGGACATGGCAATTGGTGTTTTATAGGCGGTCCTTATATGCCCACAGTGCTTCATCAAGCTTGGTGACCAATCCTTCTTGGAAGTATTGACTACCTTCTCCAAGATAGTTTTGATCTCTTCGGTTAGAAATCTCTGCCTACCCATTAGTTCTGCACGTGATAAGCAGTCGCAACTCGATGGCTGCGTTAAATTTAGTCAATAGGTTGGCAATTATGTGGTTGATAAAGTGAGAGCCCTCATTGCTGATTAAGGCCTGTGGCATCCCATATCGAGAAAAAATATTCTTCTTAAGAAACTTCGCCACTGTGGCCGCATCATTCTTGGCACATGTGATAGCCTCAACCCATTTTGATACATAATCAACCGCAACAAGGATATAGTGATGACGTTCTGATGGTGGAAACGGGCCCATGAAGTCAATTCCCCAAACATTAAATAATTCCACTTCTAAGATTGATGTCAATGGCATTTCATTTCTCTTTGACATATTCCCCGTTCTCTGACATCTGTCGCATTGCACAACGTGGGCTTGGGCATCCTTGAATAGTGTTGGCAAGAAATAGCCACACTGTAGAACCTTTGCGACAGTCCGCTGCCCCCTAAAGTGTCCTCCGTAAGGGGACTCATGACACATCTCCAGAATGTGCTTGACTTCGTGCTCAGGAATGCATCGACGTAATATATGATCAGAACCGAGTCAGTATATGAATGGGTCATCCTAGAAATAAAATTTGACATCATGTCTTAGCTTCTTCTTCTACTGATAAGTATAGTCATCTGGTATTTGACCGTAAACAATGAAATTCACGATGTACGCATACCAGGGAAACATAATGCCTACTGACATCAACAGCTCATCGGGGAATCTTTCTTCAATATCTTTTCCTTTACCTTGAACCTTGCAATTCTCCAATCTTGACAAATGATCCGCAACTTGGTTCTCAGTGCCCTTCCGGTCTTTGATTTCTAGATTAAACTCTTGCAGTAGCAACACCCACCGTATAAGCCTTGGTTTTGCATCCTTCTTTGTCATCAAATACTTGATCGTAGAGTGATCCGTATACACCACAACGTTTGTTACAATTAAATATTTTCGGAATTTTTCCAGTGCAAATACCACTGCGAGCATTTCCTTCTCGGTGGTTGTATTGTTCTCCTGTGCGTCATTCAATGTTTTACTCACATAATAAATAGGATGTAATACCTTGTCCTTGCGCTGACTTAATACTGTGCCTACAGATATCCACTAGCATCGCACATCAACGCAAATGGTTGCGTCCAGTCCGACGTCACCAGAATGGGTGCGGTGATGAGCACATCTTTTAATGTGTTGAATGCTTTGGTGCACGCATCATCAAAATCATTTTCTCAGTTAGCATCAAGGAGCGCACTTAGAGACCTTGCGATCTGGGAGAAGTTGTGAATAAATTTTCTATAAAACCCAACGTGTCCCAGAAAGCTCCTAAGTGTTTTCACGTTCACTGGTGGGGGTAACTTGGAAATTGCGTCAATTTTTTCCTGATCAACTTCCAATCCTGCTTTAGAGATTTTGTGACCCAAAACTATTCCTTCTTCCACCATAAAGTAGCATTTTTCCTACTTCAAAACAAGATTTGTTGCCACGCATCTCCTCAAGACCTTTTTCAGGTTAGATAAACAGGAGTCATAATTATTGCTAAAGACTGAAAAATCATCAATGAATACCTCGACTGGCTTCTCCAAGTAATCTGAGAATATTGCCATCATGCATCGTTGAAAAGTGCCTAGCACATTACAGAGTCCAAATGCCATGCATCGGAATGCAAACGTACCAAATGGGCACGTGAATGTTGTCTTATCTTGATCTTCCAGCGCAATCGCGATTTGATTGTACCCTGAATAGCCCTCGAGAAAACAGAAAAATTCATTCCCTGCAAGTCTGTCTAGCATCTAATCAATGAACGGGAGTGGAAAATGGTCCTTTTTAGTGGCCAAGTTTAACTTGCGATAATCCATGCAAATTCTCCACCCCGTAGTCGTTCTTGTGGGAATTATTTCATTCTTGTCATTAGTGACGACTGTCATCCCCCCTTTCTTTGGAACACACTGCACTGGGCTCACCCAGCTGCTATTAGATATCGGGTAGATGACTCCTACGTCCAGCGACTTCACTATTTTCTTTTTTACGACCTCCCTCATAGCCGGGTTCAAGCGACGTTGCCTTTCTACTGATCCCTTCTTTCCTTCTTCCAAACGAATCTTGTGCATACAATACGAGGGACTGATTCCTCGAATGTCCGCCAAGATCCATCCTAAGGCCTTTGCGTTATTTTTTAGTATCTGTATGAGCACCTCTTCTTTCTCCTTACTCAGCGATGCGAAAATGATAACCGGTAACGTGTTGTTACTTCCTAAGTAAGCATACTTAAGGTGCACGGGCAATGGCTTTAACTCTAGCATAGGTGGTTCTTCCAAAGATGGCTTAATACGTTGTGATGTCCGTTCAGATATCTTGAGCGGTTCAAAATTTGATTCAGTATGAATTGCGGCACAATCCTCTTCCAATATTGCATTGATTTCAAGATCTTCTTCCTCCAGCTCCTTCAGGGGTTCGTGCCAATGTTCTTCCCGCAGTTCCTCAATATATTCGTAGTTTTCCATGTCACCTGGGTACTTCAATGCATTGAACACGTTGAATTTTACTTCCTGATCGTCGACCCTGATGGTTAATTCCCCTTTTTGCACATCAATCAGTGCTCGCCCTGTTGCGAGAACTGGGTGACCCAAGATGATAGGGACTTCTCTGTCAGCTTTGTTATCCAATATGACAAAATCTGCCGGAAAGATAAACTTGTCCATTTGCACGAGTACATCCTCTATCTTGCCCACAGGATGCTTTATTGATCTATCGGCCAACTGTAATGTGATCGTGGTTGGTCTTGTGTTGCCGATATCCAGCTTCTTAAAAATCGACAAGAGCATTAGATTTATGCTTACCCCTAAATCGCACAGCGCGTTCCCGACCATCTTCCTTCCTATCGTGTAAGGCAATGTAAAACTCCCAGAGTCCTTCATTTTAGTGAGGATATTATTTTGAAACAGTGCGCTGCATTCATATGTTAGTGCAACTGTTTCATTTTCCCCGATCTTTCTTTTATTGGCAAGGATATCCTTGAGAAATTTTACATAACTTGGCATCTACTCTAGTGCTTCTATTAAGAGAATGTTAATGTGTAGCTGTCGGAGAACGTCTAAGAACCTCTGAAATTGCTCACTATTGTCTTTCTTCTTCAGCCTGGACGGGAAGGTGAAGGATCCCGCCTTACTTCTTGTTATTGGCTGTTTGTTGAGGTCCTGTTCTTGCTGTGTTTCATTATCTGGAGGTTGCGTTGATTGAGAATTCAGGCCTTGAGAAGCTTCATCTTTTGTAGGTGAACTTGCTTCTGAACTGGTAATTTTTCCACTATTAGTTGATTGATCATCATCAACAATCAAATCTACTGGTGTTGTTATCGCATCTGGTACTGATGGCATAGGGGCTATTGTTTTGCCACTTCTCAATGTCACTGCATGACATTGTTCTTTACCTCGCTGCCCTGATGCTCTTGAGTTGCTGTGTCACGTACCAGGCACTTTCTTTTTTAGTTCCCTCGTAAGCTGATCTATCTGCTCTTCTAGTTCTTTAAGGGAGTCAGCTTGCGATTGTCTCATTACCTTGCTCTTTTCAATGTACTGTTTTAACGATGTCTCCAGAGACGAGGTGCCGCAAGAGGTATCATATAAGAATGATTGGTCACAGGATGGTATACCTTCAAAATTACCTGGGTTACAGTCCAGAGTAATGAAGACCGGAGGGTTGCATCTATCCCCTTGATAACTATTCTGATAGAAACTATGGCCCCCCTGGTTGTGATTCCCATCCCAACTTGAAGTTGGGTGATCCCACCAACTAGGGTTATAAATGTTGCCAACCGATTCATCGTAGATAGAATATACGGGTTGTTGATTCCATGGGCAGACTTCTACTAGATGTCCCTCTCCACATTGGACGCAATTCATTGCGGCCATGTGAGTCACCGCATTAACTTGTGCTGATCCTTGAGAGAAAGTTCTCTGTTGGCTAGCCACCATCTGGAGGAGTGAGGTCACTGTGGTCATTTGATCGACCAGTGTGTTCATTGTATTAGTTGACACATCGGCACTTTCTACTCTTTCTTACTCTAGACCTCTTACCTCAAGCCTGGTATCAATCCACTCATCAGAATGTCGCGAGATGCGATTCCTCTTTGCTTCCATATATGATCTGTTCATTAATCCTTCTTCCGCGGAGGCATCGAAAACTACTTGCATTGATTGGTCTAAGCCATTGTAAAAGGTTTCCATCAGAATACTTTTGGGAATCCCGATATTCGGACAGCTCTTCACTAACTTTCGAAATCACACCCATGCGGTGCTCAAGGTTTCATAACCCTTTTGCTCAAAATTCAGCACATCCCTCCGTCTCCTCGCGTTGACGGTTGGAAGGAAGAATCTGTTCATGAACCTATCAACCAACTGTTCCCATGCTTTAATCTCATTTGGCTCTAATGACTGAGCCCACCTTTTTTATTCATCCCGCAGTGTGTACAGGAAAAGATATAACCTAAGTCGTTCTTGAGTCACATCAGGCATGGAGAATACGCTGCACATGTCTATAAAATTCATCAAATGCGCATGTGGATCTTCTCCTTGTAATCCTCCAAATTGACCCATATTCTAAATCATCTACAACATAATTGGTTTTATTTCAATGCTTACATTCTCCTCAACCGTTTGTCTTACGATCCCTGGTGAGAAGTTATAGAAATCTGATGCCGCATAGTCTCTCATTGAGACATCATGATCAGCAGCAAGAAATATGGAGCCTTGCGCTGGCCCATTTTCATTTTGATTCCTTGCGGGAGCCTCGTTATTATTACCCATGCTTCTTCACCACTTAATTCGGGCTTGATGTGCTTGTGCACGAATAATACACTTGATCTCTGGGTCCACATAGAATTTCTGGATCACTTCAGCACTTCTAAGCCGTCAGACTGCTCTTCGCGTTGAACAGCCAGTACAAAGAGACCTGTCTTGCAAAATACCACAAACATGCTCAAACAAAATACTGTTAACCAGTCCCTGGTAATGGCGCCATAAACTTGTAACGCGTATTTTTAGTATGATGCAAGTCCATGCCATAAACTTGATGACATAGATTTTATGCAATGATATGTGATACTACTTCTAGATATGTGTTATTAACGAATGTTCTTGTAGTATGTTATGCGTTGTCACAAGTTTCCTTGTGTTAAAACCAAGTATAATTTCACCGCAAGCTTCTCGGTGAGATTCGAGGTCGAACACATGGACTGTTTTAGGTTATTGCGTTATGTTTGTGATATATGCGACCAGGGGTTTTTCAATTTATAAAAGAGTTTTGTGTACAAGTAATTAAACATGCGATAAAGTAAAGTAAGCGGTACAAATGCGATAATAACATAAATTGCGTTAAAGTAAATTGTGATAAAGTAAATCTAAGCTAAGATGATACAAGATACAGGTTTCATGATACAAGATACTGAGGTCAAGGCTGGCTATGAAGATTATGCAAAGATCGTGTAATGTGGTGACAAGTCTTATATGTGAAGTGAAGTAGAAATAAAGAAGATAATTAACACAAACATCGCAAGTTCCTTAATTGTATTAAAGGTATAAGTATGGTTCCACTTTTCCCTTGGCGTACACTTTTTGGTGATCGACCGCGTTCCCACAGCTCTGTGGTGAAACAGGGACGAACATAATGAATGCAAGGTTGCTTCCATCTTTGGAAGTAGCTTTAGTTAACGCATTCTTCTAACCTTCTCTCGACAAATCAGAATGACATCTTCACTTCTGCTCTCACAGGTGAAGATACCATCTAGCATGCCTTAGCTAAACGCATTTATCTCTTCAGCACAGATTAAGTTACTCGTTTAATCCATATTAATTACCAAGGTATTAAGAAAACTTCATGGAGAAAACGATTAATGGAGGAACAGAAATAGACAAAGAAGTGGGAATGGAAATGATGGAGACATTCAATAAAACTATATAGCATCACGAACTCCCCAGCAACACGAACGGCCTCCATAGAACCTCGACGGTGTCGAGTTGAGTATGACACCACCAAGAAGGTTACCTTGGTATTCTCTGTGTGAGAATCCAGAGGGTGGGCTTTGTATGGACTTGGAATGAGGCAGGCGGAGGAGGAATGAACAATCGTGTACACGATTGGGCAAGTGGGAGAAGACAAAAACCTATCGTATAGGTCGATGCCCAATCATTTAGCTAAAGCTAAGCGATCGTTTAGCTCATTGCTTAGCTCAGTGTCTGTCACCTACAAAACACTACACGAATGTTTACTTCACTCAAGTTGTCGCTTAGTAAATTGGTATTTACTTGACAAGTTTTCGTGAGATGTTTTTTCGAAAGAATAACTCAAAAACACTTTTGCAAAAAACTTTTCAAAAACTTACTAAAATTAGGAAAACAATTTTTCTTTTATCTCACGGTTACCATGAACCACCAATAACCTCTCACATAATTGGTTATTAGAGAAAAAGATTTAATTATCCAATAATTAATATTATTATAAATATAATGATAACCAACTTATCATACTATATTTATCCTATAGTTTTTTAATATTTCATCTCTTGAAACATATAAACCATAGTTCTTTTTCTATTCCAATGGTACTTAATGTTCTCATTTACATTAATCCTCACTAGATGTATCTCATACATCATACGAATTATAATCTATAATCAAAATACCTCTTGTCAATTTGAACATTTCAAATCAACACCAGAACTGATCCTCACTGAATCCCCATTGATCTACCAAGGGACCTTATGGACCTGTAGCTCGAAGCTCCAACAGTACTTGAATAACTGACTAAACTCTTTAGTCATGGGGTCCACCATCCGTTAACTGTCAGGCACTCCACTAAGAATCGACAGTTGAACTCTCCTTACCACAGATATATTATGTGTCCATCTTAACCAATCAGCAGTGCGACAACCCATCACAGATCGCTCGTAAGTACAACTGGGCCGATAACCATTATGTCCCTGTAGTTACATCTAACTCCTTAAGTATCACTGATCCTTCTAATGAACATAAGTCATAGTCCTATTATGACTGTATCCTCTCTTCCAAAGAGAAGTTGTGGCCACTATGTTTAAGCCCCGGAATCAGCCCTTAAGGGAGCAATCTCTCTACTTATCCCTACTTCGGGAAAGAAGTGAATTCCATCTTCTGGATTGAGTTCCCAACTCCCAGATCAGACAAGCCCCCAAAAAGGTAGGCATGTTGAGTTAACAATCTAGCCACTCTCACCCATACTAATCAAAGGGCCACCCTAAAAGGCAGGAGTTCCCAAAGCATTTAGGATTGAAGTCATATTACCTATGGTCGTTTAAGTGAGATGTAAGTCTCTACTATAAACGGTGTTAGATACAGAGTCTAATCATCTCGTGGTTCAGGTCTTATACAAACTCTTTGTATAGGACACCTCCACTCGCTCGTCTCCACATGAATGGTCAGGATCTCCATCTGTAGTAGTTTACAACACTTGGAAACCTTTACAAAGCGGACCGTATCCATAGTGTCACTAGGATCAGGTATCCCACCTTAATCCTTATACTACAGACCTATTTAGGTTATCACTTAAGGCATGATCTGATGAAACACGAGACATACGCAGTGGAATAAGGATCTAATTACACTCTAATTGCTTTTAATTAAAAGGAAAAAAACATGCAATTGAAAGAAAAAACAGTAAATTAAAAATTATCTTTGAAGCTCCCGAAAATCGCTTTTCCTCGCTGAATCTTGACCCGAACTCTCCCGGACCTCACTAGAGTTAACCTACTATCCACTGGACTCAGAACCGGGTTGTAGGACACAATGGATGAAGAAAAACGAGAGAGAGAAAGAAATGGAAAATAGAAGATAGATTTTTGGGTTGGGTTTTGGATTGTGAATTTTCCTCAAAATAGTGTTTTTTTTTTTTTCAGCCCAAATTTGAAAAAAAAATTGGCAAAATGGCAAAAAAGTTTTTCATCCAATTTGAAAGCCCAAATTTATAGAAAAAAGTCATGCAACAATTGCATGAAATCAATTCATAAAAATCCAACACCTAGAATCCACTATCTAAGTGGGCTTAATGTCTCCACTATAAGCCAACACCTAGCCCATTATTTTGTTAATGGAATTATCCAACAAAAGTTTGGATTTTCCCACTAACTTTAGTCAAAGGGCAAAATAGTCATTTTGTCAAAGTCAAACTTTGACCAAAAGTCAACATTTTGACTTTTTATAATTTTTTTCGTGTTGACTAATTTTGACCTCCCGAGCATGAATCCACATTCATTTTCTCGAAATTCAAATCACATTTGAATATAAGGTCGGTCAAAGTTTAACTTTTAAAAGTCAAAAGTCAACTTTTTGACTTTTTATATCTTTGACCATTTCCATTATTTTCGAGCTTCCGAATATAAACGTATTCATATTCTTGATATTTAAATCATATTTAAATATTAAAGCTATATCCCTAAACTGAAAAACCGACCACAATATCACATATACTTGTCAGTTTCTCTCTCTTCATCTAATTCGAATGATTCAAATCATTCTATCATACTGTTCAAAGTTTAATCCATATGAGCTAGTAGGGGCATCCCCACTTGTTTCGAGCTTTCTCTTTTTGGAATGGAATATTTACGGAATCCCCATGAATAGGATCAAACCTTATTCCATGGTATTTACATGAGATTCCTCTTTCTTATTCTTATGAACCTATAGATCATGGACTCCAACGATCCAAGATTAGCTGGCTAAATTCTTTAGACGGAGCTAATCAACATTCGTTAACTAACGGGTCATTCCACTATAGTCCCGTAGTTGCACTCCCCTTACTATAGATATATTTGTATCCATTTGATATAACCATGATTAGTAAGCTAATTCTTCATAGTTGTTCGTAATCTCGGCTGGGTCATAAAAACTGTTTTACCCCCAAGACTACATCTTGTTCCTTAAGTTCCACTGATCCTTTAATGAACAATTGGTTTAAGGTCCAACCTATAAA
Organism: Benincasa hispida; assembly: GCF_009727055.1. NCBI lineage: Eukaryota > Viridiplantae > Streptophyta > Magnoliopsida > Cucurbitales > Cucurbitaceae > Benincasa > Benincasa hispida. The sequence continues at coordinate 15,871,394 of NC_052360.1, forward strand.
CCGAATCCCTCTCGGGCCAAGAAGAGGGTGGGGTCCCTTGTTCAAGACCTGGATTCAATACTAAAGAGAACAACCTATCTAAAAGACCTGGATTCAGTACTAAAGGGAACAACCTATCTACTATCCCTATAACAGGTAAGAGTGAATTCCATCTTGTACCCTATGTTCCCAGTTATCCACCTGATCTTACCCCTGAAATGGGAGGCTTATTGGGCTAGCGATAATGAGCTACCCTGACCTATGCAGATCTAAGAATAATTTCAAGTGAATAGAAGTTCATAGTTAGTTCGGGATTAAGATTAAGTTACCTAGGTCATCAATTAACGAAATAGTCAGTTTTATACATAAAATGGCATTTAGAACGTAAAAAGTGACTATTTCATGGTTGAGTCTTATGCAAACTCATTCCATAGGATGCCCCCACTCACATATCTATATATGAACGATTCAGGATCACATGGTTTGTACTAACTACAAAGTGGGCCGCATCTATAGTATCCCCAGAATAAGGTGCCCAACCTCATTCATATACTATAGACCATTTTGGCTATATATTTGAACATGATCCATATTTATGTCACTATATAAAGTTCAAACTACATTAAATAGCCTCAGGGCCTTAGTTTATTGGATTCAAGATTACAATTTCAATAACAATTTTATCAAAAAACAAAATAGAATATGTTTATTAATTTACAAACTACGAGTTTTAGGACATAAAATCCAATATGATCCACTTGTATATCACATATACATGCTTAAGTTCACATAAGATAACCAAGGAGCTTTGTTTATTGGATATGAGTAAATGGCATAATTAAATCACACTTATTTTATTCATCAAACAATGTGTATCTTTACAAAACAACGATACTCTAGGAGAATTAGGATACCAATCCCAACATTTACATACATGTTTAAGCTACAAGATAAACTTGGATGTTAGTTTATTGGTTTGTGGTTAATGCAACAAATTTTGAAATAAAACATCACGTGTTTTATTTGTTTTATTACATAAATAAAATATTTGTACAATATAATTACAAACTATAAGACTCTACGAGATATAGGGCATAAACCCCCACAATCTCCCATTTGACCTAAAGCTAGTGGGGTGTACAATGTAAAAAGACAAACTAAAATAAAAAGTACACAAATCAATAAACTAGTGCATAACACGTGCCCAATACAAATGTAGACTGTTCTATAGACCCATACTCTACAGGTGACCCTCAAACACCTTAGCCATAAGGACCTTTGTAAATGGATGGGCCACGTTATGCTCCGAAGCTATTTGCATAACGATCACCTCCCCTCGATGCACAATCTCTTAGATGAGATGATAGTTCTGCTCTTTGTGCTTCCCGTGCTTGTGAATCTTAAGCTCTCAAGAATTAGCCACAACATCACTATTATCACAATAAAGTGTGATGGGCTTTGACATGTCTGAAACAACTTCCAAATCTGTCAAGAATTTCTTGAGCCAAACAACTTCCTTAGTAGCTTCACAAGCTGCTACATACTCAATCTTCATAGTGGAGTCAGCAATGTACCCTTGCCTGGTGCTCCTCCAAACTACTACCCCTCCGTTAGGAGTGAACACTAATCCTGATGTGGATTTTCGAGAATCCTTATCAGTTTGGAAATCAGAGTCTGTGTATCCTGTAAGGATCAGATCCTTAGAACCATACACAAGCATGTAGCCCTTTATTCTCCTTAGATACTTATACATATTCTTAACGGTAGTTCAATGATCATATCCTGGATTAGACTGATATCTATTGATTATCCTTACTGCATAGTAGATGTCAAGTCAAGTACATAACATTGCACATATTAGGCTGCCAATAGCCGATGCATAGGGGATCCATCTTATTTCCTCAACCTCTTGAGGTGTCTTAGGACATTGTTCCTTAGACAAAACTACTCCATGCCTGAAAGGTAGTAATCCTCTCTTGGAGTTCTGCATCGAATACTTGACAAGCATCTTGTCAATGTATGATGCTTGAGATAGAGCTAGCACTTTGTTCTTTCAATCTCTAAAGATCTAAATTCCTAGAACAAATTGAGCCTCTCCCAATTCTTTCATTTGGAATTGGGTCGCTAGTCAGTTCTTAACTTCAATCAGTAGACCTACATCATTCTCAATGAATAGGATATCGTCTACATATAACACTAGAAAAGCTACTGAATTATTGATAATCCTCTTGTATAGGTTCATGAACATTTTGATCAAAGCCATAAGATTTGGTCGCAATATTAAACCTTATATTCCAAGAACGAGAAGCTTGCTTCATACCATAAATGGACCGATTAAGCTTGCAGACCTTTTTCTCTTGACCTTGGTTATAAATCCCTCGGGCTGCTCCATATAAATGGTCACCTCAAGATCATTCAGAAAGGCAGTCTTAAAGTTCATATATCAAATCTCATAGTCATAATATGAGGCAATGGATAGGAGAATTCTGATAGACTTCAACATGGCAACATGTAAAAAATTCTCCTCATAGTCTACTCCCTCAACTTGGGTATAACCCTTTGCCACTAGTCTAGCCTTGAAGGTTTACACCTTCCCATCAACACCCCATTTTCTCTTATAGATTCATTTACAACCAATAGGTTTAACCCCATCAGGTACATCTACAAGATCCCAAACCGAATTGAAGTGCATCGACTTCATTTCAAGATCCATAGCTTTGATCCAGTCATCTTTGTCATCATCCTCTATTGCCTTCTTGTAAGAAAATGGATCCTTAAGATCTCCGTCAGCTACCATAGCTAGGATTTCTAATAAACCCATGTAACGGACAGGTAGGTTCGTAACATTCCCACTGTGTCGAGGCTCCCTCAACTCTTGAGGTGGATTTGACCTACTAGATGATTGATAACTGGTAGAAATACAAGTTATTACAGCTCAAATAAGTAAAACCATGAGAGAATGCGATGGTAAAATAGGCAATATCATGTCCGAAAGCGCTAAACTGAAAGGAATTACGATCGCGAGCGCTCATCGCATAAAAGTAGTTAATTTACCTATTTTGTGCAGGTACAATGCGATGGCGCATAGAAATTGCGATCCAAAGGCACAATGCATCAGCGCGCTTGAAGATTGCGATCGCAAGTCATGCGATCGTGAGAAGTTTCTTAAAAAGGTGGCCACATAAAGACCTCGCATCAAGGCAACGACATAATAAATCATGATGGGACAGAAAGCTGATAACGGTTGATTCCAAATTTAGTTGACAAGTCGTTAAAAGCCACACTGTAGCAAGTACACTCAACTTTCGGTGACCATTAAACGACGCAGCAGAGTAGGGGAATTTATAGATTTCAAATCATCTTGTCTTATGTATGCATCATTCATCCTTTGGACATACTTGAGATAGTAGTCTAAAGATAGAATCTAGACTTGAGAAAGTCAGATTAGAATCGCATAAGCAAGAGTAGAAACTTAGACATAAGTTTTATTGCTATTTACACATCGTATGAGCCCTAGAAATAGGAAATGATGGTATGCAGTCACCTTGTCTTATGTGTGTGTCATTCATCATAAGCAAGAATAGAGACTTAGACATAAGTTCTATCGACATTTTTGCATATGCATTGCATGCGTCCTAGAAATAGGAATTGTGGAATTTTGCATTGAGAAATGAAGTGCCGATACTTGTGTGAAGCATGTTCGCATAACTTGTGCTCAATCTTAGGAAATGTTAGCTAAACCCCTTCTCAACCCCTTCATCGCATACTTATCATAAGTCTACACTTTCAACACTCCGCGTTCAACTTCATCACATAGGAAAAATCTAAATCAAAACATTATCCACTTCATTATTTTTACCACCATAATAGAATCAAATAATGTCGCACATCTACTTAGTAGTTCGACCCTAGACTTACCAGGAAACCTAAGAAGGCTTATACTTGGGCCTTGTTAAGAAAACTTGCATGATCACCGCATAACACACATCATTGTAAACTCACACCACAACACATCATAATTTCACGCATCAATGATCCAACTTCAATAACTCTTGTTGAGTTATTGGGTTCTTCAACAAATCTTGTTGAAGGTTCAGTAGATTTCTTGGAAAGTTCATTCAACACAACCTTCAGTGGGATTTGTACTCCCTTATGTGATCTTCTTCAGAAAAATAGCGTTTGGCGATACAAACACTTTATTTCCCTTAGGGTCGAAGAAGTAACCACCTTTCGTTCCTTTGGGGTAGCTTACAAATAGGCACAGTTTTGAATGAGGTTCCAGATTCTTAGGATTTTCCTCAAGCATATGCACTAGACAATCCTAAATTCTGAAATGATGTCAACTAGATTTACGACCATTCTATAATTTTAAAGGCATTTTGGTAAGATGGAACACAGCTTAAAATGTACACTACAGTCTCTACTACAAAACCTAATACGAATCAAGTAAGGAAGCGTAACTTATCATAGACCGAACCATGTCCAACAGGATTTGATTTCTCCTTTTTGATACACCATTCTATTGAGGTGTACCAGGTGCTGAGAGTTGGGATTGGTGTCCTAATTCTCCATGTAGTCTCGTAGTTTTTAAACATTTTGTGAACATATTGTTATTAATAAAATAAGTGTTATTTTATAAGCATTTACTCAATCCAATAAACTAAGATTCGTGTTTATTTTATGTAACTTAAGCATGTATGTGAGACATACAAGTGGATCATGCCTTAAGTAATAACCTAAATGGTCTGTAGTATAAGGATAAAGGAAGGATACTGATAATTGGTAGAAATACAAGTTATTACAGCTCAAATTAGTAAAACAATGAGAGAAAGCGATAGTAAAATAGCCAATATCATGTTTGAAAGTGCCAAACTGAAAGGAATTGTGATCGTTAATGTTCATCACATAAAAGCAGTTAATTTACCTATTTTGTGCAGGAACGATGCGATGGCACACATGAAAATTGTGATCCAAGAGCACAATGCGACAGCGCGCTTGAAGTTGTGATCGTAAATCATGCGATCGTGAGAAGTTTCTTAAAAAGTGATCGCATAAAGACCTCTCATCAAGGCGACATCATAATAAATCATAATGGGATGTAAAGCTGATAATGGTCAATTCTGAACTCAGTTGAAAATTCATTAAAAGCCACACTGTAGCAAGTATATTGAACTTTCGGTGACTTTTAAACGACGCAACATAGTAGAGAAATTAATGTCGCCCATCATCGCAATCATTAGTAAGAAAAGTTGTTTCACCTTGAAATCTATAAATACCTAATACCACCACAGAGAGAGGGATTCACACACATACATATACATATACGTAGAGGACGGAGAGAGCAAGGAGACGAGGCAAAGCCGAGAGAAATCGCTCCTGGACAGATCGAGAGACTTCCAGACAACAATACAAAGAAGAGAAGGCCAACCCTTGCGAGAGCAAGAATCCACAACTAGAACAAATTTGAAGTGATAAAGAGAAGTGTAAAAATCCACGGGAAGTAAGATATTGCTTACCGGGCTTCTTATCTCTCAAATCCATTTGTTATTTGGTATTCAGCATTTTATTTGCAGAAAATGGAAACTTCATTTCGATTTATGTTCACTCTCTCTACACCATACATGAGTAGCTAAATTTCTGAATGGGTTGAGAAGTACTTAGCTAGCATGACTTAAAATATGCATTTTATGTAATCATCTTGTCTTATGTATGCATCATTCACCCTTTGGACGTACTTGAAAAAGTAGTCTAAAGATAGAATCTAGGCTTGAGAGAGTCAGATTAGAATCTAGGCTTAGAAGAGTCGGATTAGATTGCATAAACAAGAGTAGAAACTTAGGCATAAGTTCTATCTGCTATTTACACATCGCATGCGCCCTAGAAATAGGAATGGTGGTATGTGGTCATCTTGTCTTATGTGTGTGTCATTCATCATTTGGACATACTTGAGAGAGTAGTATAAAGATAGAATCTAGGCTTGAGAGAGTCGGATTAGATCGCATAAGCAAGAGTAGAAACTTAGAAATAAGTTCTATCGACTGTTTTGCATATACATCGCATGCGTCATAGAAATAGGAATTGTAGCATTCTGCATTGAGAAATGTAGTACTGATATTTGTGTATAGCATGATCGCATAACTTGTGCACAATCTTGGGAAATGTTAGCTAAACCCCTTCTCAACCCCTTCATCGTATACTTATTGTAACTCTATGCTTTCATCACTCTGTTCAACTTCGTCGCATAGGAAAAATCTAAATCAAAACATTATTCACTTCTTTTTCACTCCTGCAATAGAATCAAAGAGTCTGCTTCATATCTACTTAGTAGTCCCTGTGTTCAACCTTAGTCTTACCATGAACCTAAGAAGGCTTATACTTGGGCTTTGTTAGGAAAACTTGCATGATCATCGCATACTCACACCATCGCATCATAATTCTACACATCAAGTTTTTGGCGCCGTTGCCAGGGACTATGGTATAGATTGCACTAACATCAAACCTCTTTGATCTTT
>NC_052360.1:15877909-15904494 GCF_009727055.1 Benincasa hispida
GCAGCTTTCGACTTGTGTTGTCACATCCCCCCCCCCCCCCCCCAGATTACCCTCTTAACCTGGATGGAGTGGTGACTACAGCAGTTACCAACCCTTTTGTTCGTACTTACTGCCTATCTAACCTGTTAAATTTCGCTCAAACCTGAATGCGTATATATCATCAATACACTGAACAATACTCATAGTTTAACACATTTTACATTACAGGGTTTCGCAGTATCGTTCATACATGAATATTACAATTTAGTGAGCCCGACTAGAATACTAGTCACTAGACAGTCACATATGTACTAACTATTACAGGTCTTCAATTAAGCTTCCTTCCACACCTGACTCTTTAAGTGGCAGAGTAGCAGCAGCGAACTCTTTTGGGAACTGACCGCCTACCTGAAAGAAAACATTTGAAAACATGAGCTAGAAGCCTAGTGAGTGACTAACATTTAAGCATAACGTTCATACATAAATTTCATATTTAAAACTGAAAGTTGTTACTAAAACATGAACTTGGCAACTATTATTCAGGTTATCATCAACATCATATAGCATTTTTCTTGTCTAGCTGGATTATGCCATTGTTCTATCAATCTAGAGTGGCCCTCTTGCTCACTCTTTATCATCCTTTACTGCATTACTACTTAAACTAGGAAGGAACCCTTCTTGTTACTTCCTACAATAATAATTTGCATCCTTAGTTGAGAGAGAACCTTTACTCAATCCCTCACATCATTCTATAGCTAAAGTGGAGTGATCTCAACACTACTAATAACAACTTTTATTTATTATATTCTAGTTTATATACTGTCATACCTTAGATACTACTGCTCAAATACCTTCTCCGTGTACTTCAGTATCAAGCTATCAAAATTCTAAAACAAAGCTTCAGTACCTTCTCCATATACTTCAGTATCTGAGCTATTCACATTCTAAGTCCAAGCTTCAGTACCTTCTTCGTGTACTTCAGTATTGAGCTATTTATACTTACTAGCATATTTCTTATCTCTTAACGACTTAGTTGCCCAAACACATTCCTTACTAACGCATCCTCATGGTCATTTAAAGCATAGCATAAACATAACATTAAAGTGAGATGCGTTGCTACAATAACTATTTAATATAATCCATGTAAATCATCTACAAAATCATTGCTCATTATAATCTTTAGCAATTTACTTAAAACATTTAAAGCATTTAGATTCGCTCACAGATTTTGGCAATTCCCTTCATGTATATGCTTACTGTGTGTTGAACACTTGTAACAACCCAAATTTGTACGCATACATACAGGAAATTAAATGTCAAATGTTAAGCAGGACGAAATTTTATTTAAAGAAGTGGTAAATGTAATACCCTAACCTTAATTTAGAAAACAGGAAAACAAATAAAATATATAATTAAGAATGAAAATATAAAACTTAATAGGAAATTCGGGTGGAAATTAGAATTGAAAAAAATAAGAAATTTATTAATTATCCAAAAATAATGAATAAGGGGCAGAATCAGGGAAGATTAATTAGAATATGCGCTAGTTGATTCAGAAGACAAAGCAGCAGATATAACTTTTTGTTTTGGCACTGCTCATTGGAAGATTGAAGGTGAATTAATTGCCCATATACTCTTAAAATTTGAAAGAATTAAAAAGAGGAAGTGAATCCACAACAGTGAAGGCAACCCACGCATGACAACTAGCGAGATTGGAGAGAAAAGTTGGAGAAGCGAGAGTGGAGAGAAAATTGGAAGAGCAAGATAAGAGAGCGAAATTCTCAGCGAGACTGTGGAGAAGAGCGGAGCGAGAGCGAGAGCAAAGCAAGAGTGGGAGCGAGAACAAAGCGAGCAAGAGTCACGAGAGCCAAACCAGCTAGAAAGCTGGAGAGAGCGAGATTCTGAGAACAGAAATAGCAAGATTTGGACAGAAGCGTGGATTATGCGTTGAATTTGGCCAAGATCTTATAAATTATACATGGAGAAATACCCTAAAATTGAATATATAAATAATGGTTGAAGACGTAGGGGCAAACGTTAGCCAAAATTAGGTGTCTTATTAAGAGAAATTCTTTAACCTAAGTAATTTTAAAGAAGCCTTGTAGGATGAGTTGTCACACAGAGAAGAGTTGGAAACGGCTATAAATAGAAGGCTTTGGCTAGAAGTTAAACTGATTCTCAAAACAAACATCAGTAGTAAAAATCATGTGAAAGGGTGAAGTAATTCTGTTAGTTGTGTGAAAAACGCGAGAGGAAGTGCTGCCCAATATTTCTTCTGATTTAGAGAGATAAGCTCTACTGATTAACCATAGGGAATAATAAGAATAACTAGGATCGTAGTCTAATAATATAGTTATCTCACCAGTGTTTCATGGTAGTGTAACCTTTACTACGTTGCATAATTATGTTATTATGTTTGTTTACATGTTTAAAATACGTTTATCAACAAGGGACCCATACATTAAGTTTGGTCATAAGATTAAATTTAATAGATAAAGGTTATGCTTAGGCTAAAGGGTTATGCTAGGGCAATAGCATGTATGGTTTGCACCCCTCTAGACCCAATTCTATTCAAGTTTATGCTAGGAACTTTACGGAGAGTAGTATTGTTTGCGATTCGCCTCGGTCTCTAACTCTCTTCCCCTTTAGATCTGGGTCCTGTCTAACTTCAGGGCCTCCGCTGGTAGGGTCAACATTCCTCTCCTCAGTTTGCTCGCTCCGCTTGCCACTTCTCCTCAGCCGCTTCAGATTACCCTCATAACCTGGATGGAATGGTGATTGCAGCAGTTACCAACCCTTTTGTTCGTACTTACTGCCTATCTAACCTGTTAAATTTCGCTCAAACCCTGAATGCGTATATATCATCAATACACTGAACAATTAACTCATAGTTTAACACATTTACATTACAGGGTTTCGCAGTATCGTTCATACATGAATATTACAATTTAGTGAGCCCCGACTAGAATACTAGTCACTAGACAGTCACATATGTACTAACTATTACAGGTCTTCAATTAAGCTTCCTTCAACCTGACTCTTTAAGTGGCAGAGTAGCAGCAGCGAACTCTTTTGGGAACTGACCGCTACCTGAAAGGAAAACATTTGAAAACATGAGCTAGAAGCCTAGTGAGTGACTAACATTTAAGCATAACGTTCATACATAAATTTCATATTTAAAACTGAAAGTTGTTACTAAAACATGAACTTGGCAACTATTATTCAGGTTATCATCAACATCATATAGCATTTTTCTTGTCTAGCTGGATTATGCCATTGTCTATCAATCTAGAGTGGCCCTCTTGCTCACTCTTTATCATCCTTTACTGCATTACTACTTAACTAGGAAGGAACCCTTCTTGTTTACTTCCTACAATAATAATTTGCATCCTTAGTTGAGAGAGAACCTTTACTCAATCCCTCAACATCATTCTATAGCTAAAGTGGAGTGATCTCAACACTACTAATAACAACTTTTCATTTATTTGTATAATTCTAGTTTATATACTGTCATACCTTAGATACTACTGCTCAAATACCTTCTCCGTGTACTTCAGTATCAAGCTATTCAAATTCTAAAACAAAGCTTCAGTACCTTCTCCATGTACTTCAGTACTGAGCTATTCACATTCTAAGTCCAAGCTTCAGTACCTTCTTCGTGTACTTCAGTATTGAGCTATTTATACTTACTAGCATATTCTTATCTCTTAACGACTTAGTTGCCCAAACACATTCCTTACTAACGCATCCTCATGGTCATTGTAAAGCATAGCATAAACATAACATTAAAGTGAGATGCGTTGCTACATAACTATTTGAGAATAATTGTCGTAAATAGCTTTCAGTAAACATGCATTGCTAAACATTCATAATCTTTAGCAATTTACTTAAAACATTTAAAGCATTTAGATTCGCTCACAGATTTTGGCAATTCCCTTCATGTATATGCTTACTGTGTGTTGAACACTTGTAACAACCCAAATTTGTACGCATACACTACAGGAAATTAAATGTCAAATGTTAAGCAGGACGAAATTTTATTTAAAGAAGTGGTAAATGTAATACCCTAACCTTAATTTAGAAAACAGGAAAACAAATAAAATATATAATTAAGAATGAAAAATATATAAACTTAATAGGAAATTCGGGTGGAAATTTAGAATTGGAAAAAAATAAGAAATTTATTAATTATCCAAAAATAATGAATAAGGGGGCAGAATCAGGGAAGATTAATTAGAAGTTGGACGCTAGTTGATTCAGAAGACAAAGGGCAGCAGATAACTTTTTGTTTGGGCACTGCTCATTGGAAGAATTGAAGGTGAATTAATTGCCCATATACTCTTAAAATTTGAAAGAATTAAAAAGAGGAAGTGGAATCCACAAGCAGTGAAGGCAACCCACGCATGACAACTAGCGAGATTGGAGAGAAAATTGGAGAGAGCGAGAGTGGAGAGAAAATTGGAGAGAGCAAGATAGAGAGAGCGAAATTCTCAGCGAGACTGTGGGAGAGAGCGGGAGCGAGAGCGAGAGCAAGAGCAAGAGTGGGAGCGAGAACAAGAGCGGGAGCAAGAGTCACGAGAGCCAAACCAGCTAGAAAGCTGGAGAGAGCGAGATTCTGAGAACAGAAATAGCAAGATTTGGACAGAAGCGTGGATTATGCGTTGAATTTGGCCAAGATCTTATAAATTATACATGGAGAATACCCTAAAATTGAATATAAATAATGGTTGAAGACGTAGGGGCAAACGTTAGCCAAAATTAGGTGTCTTATTAAGAGAAATTCTTTAACCTAAGTAATTTTAAAGAAGCCCTTTGTAGGATGAGTTGTCACACAGAGAAGAGTTGGAAACGGCTATAAATAGAAGGCTTTGGGGCTAGAAGTTAAACTGATTCTCAAACAAAACTCAGTAGTAAAAATCATGTGAAAAGGGTGAAGTAATTCTGTTAGTTTGAAGGAGGAAACGCGAGGGAAGTGCTGCCCAAATTTTCTTCTGATTTAAGAGGATAAGCTCTACTGATTAACCATAGGGAATAATAAGGAATAACTAGGATCGTAGTCAAGGTAAGTAGTTATCTCACCAGTGTTTCATGGTAGTGTACCTTTACTAAGTTGCATAATTATGTTATTGTTATGTTGCATTACATGTTTAAAATACGTTTATCAACAAGGGACCCCATACATTAAGTTTGGTCATAAGATTAAATTTTAATTAGATAAAGGTTATGCTTCTAGGGCTAGTAGGGCATGTATGGTTGCACCCCTCTAGACCCAATTCTATGTCAAGTTTATGCTAGGGACTAACAGAGTATGTATGGTTGCACCCCTCTAGTCCAATCTTACGTTTATGTTAATGGTTGATGTTGGATGCGACTCTGGCCCTACTGACTGCATGACCCACTAATCATCAGATGGGTTAGTTTCTGCCTAAGTCCTCATCTTCCTATCAGAGCAGAGAAATTTTTGTTAGAAGCATAACCGACCACCACATGTTATTATATGTTTTCGGTCCTAATCATATGTTTTCAGAATATGTTGCATGTGATTGTGCATTTGGTCACTACCCTATATGAGAACTACTTACTGGGTATATTATATACTTATCCTATTTTTACAGACTTTGTAGGTAAGGACACAGCATAGGTGGCAGAACTGGACGTCACTCAAATGGCCAACCATCAAACTCACTATTATAGGCATATGCATTTTTGTATCACTACACTAGTGTTTTATGGATCCTGGGGTTTTGTAAAATAAACTTTTTATATAGTTTTCTACCTAATTAATAAAATCTTAGATATGTTCTTTTGAGATTTTTACCAAAACTCATCTCATCATAGAAAAGTCTAAGCATGCATGTCGTAGCGGTCGGAACATAATATGTAAGGATCCGGTCATTACAGATTGGTATCAGAGCATTTGAGCCAACTAGGCTCTACTAATTAGAAGAGTCGTGTTTGATGGTTTGGCCTGTTAAGTGATGCCCACAGTTGTGCCAAATACGCTGGTAAGTGGAATTTTCAAACAAGTAATTTAGTAAATAATTTAGTAAACATAAGGTATGTGTTAAAAAAATAATAATTAAAATTAGGTCGCTTCCTTATTATGAAAATAAAATGCGTGTACCAAATGCCACCACAAAGGGCTCCAACATGACGAGGCAGACCTCCAAGTGAATCCACAAGAGATCAAAATCAAAGACATGGACAGATGCCTTACGTGTTACTTACACCAGAGGCGCTAAATCAAAATATGAGTAATAGAAACACAACCTCGTCCACCACACCAATAACCAACGATACAAATGAGTCGAAGATCATTCGAGAATTCAGGAAGTTCAATCCTTCAACGTTTGATGGATCATCTGTGGATCTAATTATAGCAGAGAATTGGATAACAGAAATAGAAACTATTTTCCGCCATATGAACATCCGAGAAGAACAGAAAGTAAATTGTGCCACCTTCATGTTAAGAGGTGATGCAAAATTTTGGTAGGAATCCACACAAAGAACAATCAAAGATACAGTCTCATGGCAGCAATTCAATCAGGCTTTTTACAACAAGTATTTCCCTTTGACAGTGAGATATCAAAAGGAAGTGGAATTTCTTAATCTTCTTCAAGAGAACATGTCGGTGGCAGAGTATGAACGGAAATTTGATCGCTTGTCCCACTTTGTCCCTCGACTAGTGGACACAGAAGAGAAGAAGGTGGAAAGGTTTATTTGGGGATTAAGAGAAGGCATTCGAGGCATTGTTACTGCTTTCCGACACAAAGAGTATGCCCTTGCCCTAGAGTCGGCCTTACTCATGGAAGTAGATCTTGCTGCCAAAACCTCAACTTCTGAACGATGATTCATGCCAAATCAAAAAAGGAAATTCACCCAACAAGGCTTCCAACATTCACAACGGCAAGCAAAAATTTCCCAAAGCACTCAGGGCGTACAATCACAACAGAAGAGTCAAACATTCACATATCCTAAGTGTAGAAATTGTGGAAAACACCATCAGGGGCAATGTCTTCGAAACTTAGGGGTGTGTTTCAACTGCAGCTAGATGGGTCACTATGCAAAGGGTTGCCCAAATGTCATCAACCAAGTATCAACTGCCCAGACCACCCAGCCTACTAGTAACAAGGTTACTCAACAACAGAAAGGACGGGTGTTTGCTGTTACACGTCAAAAAGCAGAAGATCAAGATGTAGTGGTTACAGGTACATTACCCATCCTCGGGTATTATGCCTTCACTTTATTTGATTTGGGCTCTAATCATTCATTCATCTCTACAAAATTTGTACAACATGCTCAATTAACATCAAAGCCCTTAGGCTACATTCTATCCATAGCTACTCCTATCGGAGTATCTATGTTGGCCAACTCAGTAGTAGAAAACTGTGAATTGTCAGTATCAGGACATAAACTAGGGGTGACCCTTATCATCCTAGACATAAGTGATTTTGACATAATACTAGGTATGGACTGGTTAGCAACAAACTATGCAAGCATAAATTGCCATAATAAAGAGGTCATATTCATCTTTCCAATAGGAACCAAGTTTAAGTTTAAGAGTTCTAATACACAATCAGCCCCAAGAATAATTTCAGCCTTAAAAACTAAATATTTGCTCAACCATAGGGCTTGGGCATATTTAGCAAGTGTAGTGGATTTACGAGACCAAAAGGATGAAATTAAGGCCATTCTGTAATAAGGGAATTTGAAGATGTATTCCCGGAAGAGTTACCAGGTTTACCACCTAGTCGAGAAATAAAATTTTGTATAGATCTAATTCCCGGAGCTGAACCAATATCTAAAGCACCATATAGAATGGCACCTGCGGAATTAAAAGAACTCAAAATACAATTACAAGAATTATTAGATAAAGGATTTATACGCCTTAGCGTGTCTCCATGGGTAGCATCTTTCTTATTTGTTAAGAAAAAGGATGGATCAATGCATTTATGTATAGATTATCGAGAGTTGAATAAGTTGGCAATAAAGAATATGTACCCACACCCACGCATTGATGACCTATTTGACCAATTACAAGGAGCCTCAGTATTCTCCAAAATAGACTTACGATCTAGATATCATCAACTACGAATCAAAGAGTCTGATATACCCAAGACTGCTTTCCGAATAAGATATGGGCATTATGAAGTCGTTGTGATGCCCTTTGGATTAATGAATGCCCCAGCAGCCTTCATAGGCTTGATGAATAGAATTTTTAAGGACTATCTTGATAACTTCGTGATCGTATTTATAGATGATATTGTGGTATATTCCAAGTCTGAGGCAGAACATGAAAAAAATCTTAGGGACGTCCTTTCCATACTAAGAAATGAAAAGTTATATGCCAAATTCTCCAAGTGTGAGTTTTGGATGCAACAAGTCGCCTACCTAGGCATATTGTAAAGCAAGAAGGAATTTCAGTGGATCCTGCTAAGATTGGAACAGTTAGCAAGTGGCCTCGCCCAACAACAGTCAGTGAAGTGCGAAGCTTCCTTGGATTAGCAGAATATTATAGATGATTTGTGAAGAATTTCTCAAGTATAGCATTACCCTTAACTAACCTCACCAAGAAGAATAATCCTTTTGTCTAGAACCAAGCATGTGAGCAAAGCTTCTAGGAACTAAAAGAAAGGTTGACCACAGCCCTTATTCTCACTATACCTGACGGATAGGGGGTTTAACTGTGTACAGTGACGCATCGAAGAAGGGGCTTCGTTGTGTATTGATGCAACACGGAAAGGTAATAGCATATGCTTCAAGACAACTAAAACCTTATGAACAAAATTATCCCGTTCATGACTTGGAGTTAGCTGCCATAGTCTTTGCCTTAAAGATATGTAGACATTACTTATATAGGGAAAAGATCCAAATTTATATAGATCATAAAAGCCTTAAGTACTTCTTTACCCAGAAAGAGTTAAATACGAGGCAACGAAGATGGTTAGAATTAGTCAAAGACTATGACTGTGAGATCCTCTATCATCTAGGGAAAGCTAACATTGTTTCTGATGCTCTTAGTAGAAGGTCAGCTCATACAGCAGCCCTGAGTACCATCTCCAAACACATAATGGATAACCTTGAAAGAGCGGAGATCTCACTAATACCAGAAACCTTCACAACTCGAATAGCACAGTTAATTGCAAGACCTGCATTAAGGCAAAGGATAATTGATGCACAATAAATTGATAAATACCTAAACAAACAACTACAATCAGAGAATGGAGAAACCAGTCAATTCTCTATAGCCCCAGACTCTGCACTTCTCTACCATGGACGTCTATGTGTACCAAATGATGAAGAAATCAAGAAAGAACTATTGAAGGAAGCTCATGAATCATGCTTTTCAATACATCCTAGGAGTACCAAAATGTATCGAGACTTGAAAGCACATTACTGGTGGTGTAACATGAAAAAGGATATAGCCGACTATGTAAGTAAATATTTGGTTTGTCAACAGGTGAAAGCTCTACGACAACGACCACAAGGACTCCTCCAGTCTCTAAATGTTCTAGAATGGAAATGGGAGCATATTTCCATGGACTTTATCTCAGGACTCCCGAGAACTGTTAAAGGCCACAACATGATTTGGCTGATTGTGGATCCACTCACCAAATCGGCCCATTTCCTAGCATGCAAGACTACTCACACTACATAAGCACTAGCCCAAATGTACTTAAAAGAAGTCATCCGATTACATGGAGTCCCAGTATCAATTGTTTCAGATCGAGACCCTCGTTTCGTCTCCAAGTTCTGCAAAAGTTTGCAGAAAGCAATGGGCACACAGCTAAATTTCAGCACAGCCTTCCATCCATAAACTGATGGCCAAACAGAACGAGTTAAACAAATCCTATAAGACATGTTGAGGGCATGTGCTTTGGATTTTATTGGAGCTGGGTTTCACAGATACATCTTATAGAATTTGCTTATAATAATAGTTATCAGGCGAAAATTGGTATGGCTCCCTTCGAAGCCTTATAAGGAAAGAAATACAGATCCCCTGTACACTGGGATGAAGTCAGGGAGCGAACACTACTAGGACCTGAATTGGTGCAGCAAACATCAGAGTCAATTAAGCTAATTTAGGAAAGAATGCGAACAGCTCAAAGCAGACAGAAGAATTATGTTGATAACCGTCGAAAAGAGTTGGAATTCAAAGTAGGAGATCACATATTTCTTAAGGTAGCACCAATGAAAGGCATTATGCGTTTGGGACGGGCAAACTTAGCCCCCGCTTTATTGGACCCTTTGAAATATTAGAACGTATTGGCCAAGTAGCTTATCGATTAGCATTACCACCTACCCTTTCTACAATACATAATGTCTTTCATGTATCGATGCTTCGAAAATATGTGTTTGACCCATCACATGTAGTAAATTATGAACCTCAACAAATAAGTGAAAACTTGGAATATGAAGAGACTCCAGTTTGCATCCTAGCAGAAATGAATTCACTTAGTAATCGGGAAATAAGTTTGGTGAAGGTTCTTTAGAGAAATCAACAAGTAGAAGAAGCTACATGGGAACGAGAAGAAGAGATGAAAGTCAAATACCCTTATCTGTTTAAGAACCAAGAAACTTTCGAGGACGAAAGTTCTTAAGGGGGGAAGATTGTAACAACCCAAATTTGTACGTATACACTATAGGAAATTAAATGTCAAATGTTAAGCAGGACGAAATTTTATTTAAAGGAGTGGTAAATGTAATATCCTAACCTTAATTTAGAAAGCGGGAAGGAAAATAATATATATAATTAAGAATGAAAAATATATAAACTTAATAGGAAAATCGGGTGGAAATTTAGAATTGGAAAAAAATAAGAAATTTATTAATTATCAAAAAATAATGAATAAGGGGCAGAATTAGGGAGGTTTAATTAGAAGTTGGACGCTAGCTAATTCAGGAGACAAAGGGCAGTAGATAACTTTTTGTTTGGGCACTGCTCATTGGAAGAATTGGAGGTGAATTAATTGCCCATATACTCTTAAAATTTGAAAGAGTTAAAAAGGGGAAGTGGAATCCACAAGCAGTGAAGGCAACCCACGTGTGAAAACTAGCGAAATTGGAGAGAGCGAGAGTGGAGATAAAATTAAAGAGAGCGAGAGTGGAAAGAGCAAGATTCTCAGCGAGACAGTGGGAGAGAGCAGGAGCGAGAGCGAGAGCGGGAGCGAGAGTCACGAGAGCCAAACCAACTAGAAAGCTGGAGAGAGCGAATTTTGAGAACAGAAAGAGCGAGATTTGGACAGAAGCGTGGATTATTCGTTGAATTTGGCCACGATCTTATAGATTATACATGGAGAACCCTAAAATTTAATACAAACAATGGTTGAAGATGTAAGGGCGAACGTTAGCCAAAATTAGGTGTCTTATTAAGAGAAATTCTTAAACCTAAGTAATTTTAAAGAAGCCATTTGTAGGATGAGTTGTCACACAGAGAAGAGCTGGAAACGGCTATAAATAGGAGGCTTTGGGGCTGGAAGCTAAACTGATTCTCAAAAAAAACTCAGTAGTAAAAATTATGTGAAAATGGTGAAGTAATTCTGTTAGTTTGAAGGAGGAAACACGAGGGAAAGCTCTACTAATTAACCATAGGGAATAATAAGGAATAACTAGGATCGCAGTCAAGGTAAGTAGTTATCTCACCAATGTTTCATGGTAGTGTACCTTTACTATGTTGCATAATTATGTTATTGTTATGTTGCATTACATGTTTAAAATACGTTTATCAACAAGGGACACCATGCATTAAGTTTGTTCATAAGATTAAATTTTAATTAGATAAAGGTTATGCTTCTAGGGCTAGAAGGGCATGTATGGTTGCACCCCTCTAGACCCAATTCTATGTCAAGATTATTCTAGGGCTAGCAGGGCATGTATGGTTGCACCCCTCTAGACCCAATTCTATGTCAAGTTTATGCTATGGACTAACAAGGTATGTATGGTTGCACCCTCTAGTCCAATCTTACGTTTATGTTAATGGTTGATTGTTGGATGCGACTCTGGCCAACTGACTGCATGACCCGCTAATCATCAAATGGGTTAGTTTCCACCTAAGTCCTCATCTTCCTATCAGGGTGGAGAAATTTTTGTTAGAAGCATAATCGACCACCACATGTTATTATATGTTTTCGGTCTCAATCATATGTTTTCAGAACATGTTGCATGTGATTGTGCATTTGGTCACTACCCTATGTGAACACTTATTGGGTATATTTATATACTCATCTATTTTTACAGACTTTGTAGGTAAGGACACGGCGTAGGTGGTAGAACTGGACGTCGCTCAAATGGCCAACCATCAAACTCACTATTATAGGCATATGCATTTTTGTATCACTACGATAGTGTTTTATGATCCTGGGTTTTTGTAAAATATAAGTTTTTATATAGTTTTCTACCTAATTAATAAAATCTTAGATTGTTTCTTTTGAGATTTTTACCAAAAATCACTCAATATAGAAAAGTCTAAGCATGCATGTCATAGTGGTCGGACCATAATATGTAAGGATCTGGTCATTACAACACTTAGCCAAATTATTAGGCCTTAACTTGACTAGGCAGCAACTTCATTAGCATGCGTCCATGCATTTCGTTAGACGTTCAAGCCTCCTATGCGTCCAAGCCTTCAGCTCACGCATACTGCCCATCGCATAGCAACCTTTGCGCCCATCGCTCCGCTCATGCGCACCGTCTTGTGGCACATCAACGCATGCCCCATGCGTTCATCCGATTGTGCCCATCACTCGGCTTATGCGCCCGTCTAGTGGTACATCAACGCATGTCCCATGCGTTCGTCCAATTGCGCCGATCATCCGGCTTGTGCGCCCGTCTTGTGGCACATCAACGCATGCCCCATGCGTTCGTCCAGTTGCGCCCATCGTCCAACGCAACCTTGTGCTTATGGCTTCAATATGTTTGCATGGTCTGATGCCTCTTAGCGTATCCATGCGCCAATTCAACCTCCAACACATGCGGTCATCATCCTTGTCAAGTCCTTAAAGCTGCTTGCTTGTTCAACCCAAGCAGCTGCCTGCTTGCTCAAAATTCCAGATTTAACTTACATTTTTAATAACTAATTTTCCAGGCCTTTTCTCAAGAAATTTCCTTCTACAAACATTCTCTAAATTTTCTTAACAAGCTTAACTTAAAATTTCAGCTCAGAACTTCTCATGGTTGTGCCATAATCCTTAAATTATCAGGACTGGCTCAACTTACCTGAGAATTCGACCTTCAGCCAGATTCTTCACACTTCAGCTCGATTCTGCTAGAATCTCCCTTCAACATATCAACCTCAGTAACTAGACATACTTAGGGTTTGAATGGCTCTGAAATTACTTCATTTTTCCGAGCGAATTTCTCTAAACGTCTGCTTGAAGTTGGGCTTCTTTTTTTAAACAAACAGCTGCATGTTCTTCTTTTAACATTAGGCTGCCACCTCATCCTTAGAGGATAATGTCAAACCTGAGTATGACAGCTGGCTTAGCTGATCAATCTTTAAGATGATCTTTCCCTCTTGGCTATCAACGCAAGGGTCAGCTCCAGCCAACGCTTACGACCACATGGCCGCATACCTCCTTCTCAACGCATCGCTCAATCTGGCTAACGCATAGCTCTCTTAGAGGCTTTTGCATCCCTCCTTTGGTC
Source organism: Benincasa hispida (assembly GCF_009727055.1). NCBI lineage: Eukaryota > Viridiplantae > Streptophyta > Magnoliopsida > Cucurbitales > Cucurbitaceae > Benincasa > Benincasa hispida. Next base: position 15,891,533 of record NC_052360.1, read on the forward strand.
GCATACTTATAAGCCAACACATGTCCTACCCTCACATAGCTCTTTTCATATCAACCATGCGTTAAGCCTTCCTTGTTTCATAGCATAACTTCAGCATGCATCACATACTCCATCATCTAGCCCATCATTTAGTACTACTGCCGCATAGCACCAATGCATAGGCCGCATAGCATCATCACCAACGCATAGCACTTTACCAACGCATAGTACCTTACCAATGCATAGTGTAACACTGTCGCGTCCATCGTGTCCATCACATCCATCGTGACATATCATCGCATAGCACTGTCGCGTCCAACGCTGCATGCATCCCTTGTTGCATACCATCCATCAATGCATGCCTCACACCGCATCATCGCATGCCCTTGCACCGCATTCCTTCGGTTGCTTACCAACGCATCATAGCTTTCACTCATGTATTCACCCTTGGTACCAACGTATAGCTTATCCTTGCCTTCAACACTTAGCCTCTACAAGCCTTGGTTGCTACGCACGCAACCTCATGCGTCCACTCTTCTTCATCAACGCATGCCTATATTTTGCTTCCATACTTTAGCCAAATTTCCACTTGTTATATTATCTAAAATTCACACATCTAAGTATTTCTAATACTTAGAATTTTCTTCCTCCATCTTCCTACTTTCTTTATCTCCTTTCATAATTTTACTTAACACACTTGTTACTTACTTTTGTAGGAAAAATAGAGTATGGGGTTGACATGTGTGCATTGCCATTCCTTCGGTAAAGGAAGAAGCAAGCATCGCATGAGCGAAGGACACCCTCCTGAGCCCAACTACGACCTAGAGATCGAAAGAACATTTCACAGAAGATAGAAAAATAGACGTCGACAATAAGAAAGAACTCACAGAATGGCTGAACAATGTGAAGGACGAGCCACAAATGAAAACAACATAATGGAAAATCCTATCGTGCTGGCAAATGATCTCAATAGACCCATCAGGGACTATGCATCACCAAACTTGTATCATTTCTCCCCAGGAATCATGAGACCAATATTGGATGGATCAAGATTCGAGATGAAGCCGGTAATGTTATAAATAATACAAACAGCAGGACAGTTCGGAGGACGACGTGGTGAAGATCCGCACACCCATCTATGAAGCTTCATTGAAATTTGTAACACTTTTATGTTCCTTAATATCTCCATTGAAGAGGTTCGACTCACGCTGTTTCCATTTTCACTATGTGATAAAGCAATAAAATGGGCATAATCCCTCAAACCAGGAGAGATAACTTCATGGGAGCAATTTGTGGAGAAGTTTAAGAAGAAGTGTTTCCCTCCTACAGAGAATATCAGAAGAAGAAAATTGATCACCAATTTTGAACAAGAAGAAGATGAATTGCTCAGTGATACGTAGGCAAGATTCAAGAGACTAGTGCGCGACTGCCCACACAATAGATTGCCAAATTGCCTCCAAATGGAGATTTTCTATCATGGACTAAATTATGCATCGCAGACAACTGCCAATGCGGCAGCAGCAGGAGGTCTGCTGGACAAAACATATGATGAGGCAAAGAACATTCTTGATCGCATCTCGAAAAACCACGAAGATTGGCTAGAAAGCGATCAAAGAGCAAAACCCAGAGAAGGTAATGCGAGTAATGGTGTCATCGCATCATTGAAAAATTAGATGAATGCAATGATAAATTTATTATAGGGCATCGCAATAAACAATCCCATCATGCAAAGAGGGCAAATCAACGTGATAGAACAGACAAGCACCAGTTGTGCTACATATGAAGAATCACATTCGGTTGAAGAGCGTCCACGAAATCCGCAGTCAATCTACTTTGTCAAGAACATCCCTTTTTCAAACACATACAACCCCGGGTGGCGAAACCACTCTAATTTTGCTTGAAAAAATAACAAACAACAAGGCCGTCAACCTATGACGCAAAGAGATGGACCAACAAGATTTTTCCAAAGAACTAACAGTCAATAGCAACAACAAGTCAATAGCTCTCAAACACCACCATCATCCTTTCTGGAGAATTTGTTAAAACAATACATCGAAAAAAATGAAACAGTCCTCAAAAGCCAAGCAACGTCCATCCACAATCTAGAAATCCAAATAGGATAAATTGCAGGAGAGCTGAAGAATATACTGTAGGGGACACTATCGAGCTCAACTGAGCTTCCATGAAACAGGGGGAATACATGGAAAGAACAATGCCTAGCGGTCACCCTGAGAAGTGTAAAGGCGATGGTGGAAGTTAGGAAGGAGCCTAGCAGGACCGATTCAAATGCGATGGAATCAAAGAAATCGTTGACGCAAAATGGGTCAGAGGAGCCCGAGATTATGGAGCCTGGAGATGTGATCACCTCTAAACCTCCAGACCATGGAACGGTGAAAGTACAGCTACCTCCATTCCCTCAAAGACGGAAAAAGAAGCAAAATGATGAAGGTCAGTATCATTGCTTCCTGGAAATATTGAAACAACTACACATCAATATTCCATTTACAGAAGCGATAGAGTAGATGCTGGTGTATGCCAAGTTTTTGAAGGATATGGTTTCGAAGAAGAGAAGCACAGGAAAATTCACCACGGTGGCATTAACACAAGAATCAAACACTATAATCCCACCAAAGATGCGCGACCCAGGCAGCTTCACAATACCCTGCTCAATAGGAGGGATCTACATTGGTCAAGCATTATGCGATCCTGGGGCAAACATAAACTTCATGCCCCTTTCAATCTTCAAACAATTGAATGTAGGTCAGCTGACACCCATAACGATGACTCTCCAGCTTGCAGATAGGTCCCTGGTACACCCTGAAGAAAAATTGAAGGATGTCTTGGTCACAATCGACAAATTCATTCCACCTGCAGACTTCATCATTCTAGATTATGAAGCGAATAAAGATGTACCAATCATATTGGGATGACCATTTTTGTCTACTGGTCGTGCTCAAATAGATATGCACCAGGGAGAAATCACAATGAGCATCAATGAAAAGAAGCTCAGGTTTAAGGTAATGAAGTTCCTAGAAGATGAAGGCTTGTCATATTCCGATGATGAACACGCTTGCATTGAAGAATGGGAGTCCGAGGAAGAAAATGAAGAAAGAGAGGATGCTACAGCATCCTCAAAAACCTGCCATGCAATAACAGAGACATTGAACAATGAAGAAAAGTTAAATTTTGATGAAGAAAGAAAAACACAGAAACCCTCCTTAGAGTAACCACCTATACTGGAGCTGAAAACTCTCCCAAATCACTTGAAGTACGTTTTCCTTGGCTTGAATGAAACCTTGCCAGCAATCATTTCCTTTGCGTTACCGGAAGAAAAAGAAACTGCGCTACTCAGTATTCTGAAGAAATATATTAGAGCAATCAGAGGCTATAACCCGATTATGATCGCATCAGAGGATCAAAAACAGGAGAGGAAACCTCCATGGACCTAAGGAAGCCAAAATGAAGAAGAAACATGTAGTCCCTGCATTGATAACCGACACACATTCATCAGGGACGAAGTATATCCTTTTTTTTAGTATCCTTTTGATATTTTTCTTTCATGAATCTATCTAACTTTTGCATGATTACCACTCTTTATAATTGCCAACTCTTTCTTTCATACTTTTTATCCTCTTGATATTTATCACTGATCGTAGTAAATGATTGCGATGGAGAAATGCGATAACCTCAAAAAACGCGACCGGTTTGATCAGCCCATCAAAATCAAGGAATCGGCTCACTGTAGGAAAGGGATGCGATCAAAAATGATGCGGGCGATAAAGCAAATTTGGGGGTTGTGTCTTTCCTTGCCTTATCTTATTTAAATTTTTCACTTCTCGCATTTCATTTAATATTGCTAAATTCTACTATTGCATCCTCTTTAGTTTGACTGAATCTTGAATTTTTGAGTACTTTATTTGGTTGTCGCATTCACTCCGTGCCAATTATAAATTCAATGATGAAATTCATGCCTTTGTTTCTTACCGTATGTACTAGAGTCAGATTAATTTAAGGAAAATCGATTCATGAAACATTTCTAAAATTTAGCGGCCTGTCAGCTTCCTTCAAAACTATTTTTACGAAATTTTCTAAGTCCATCGCACGAGTTATTTCGTCTCTCAGCAATGAGGACATTGTTGTGTATTAAGTTTGGGGGTGCTAGTAATTTTATTTTCAACCTTGTTACTTTTAGAAATTCAATACTTATGTTCATTGAGATCAGATCCTGCTCGTAGTTGGATGTCTGCATGACACCCTAATGCATTATTTTATGAAGTGAAATTATGGATGATATGTGATGGTGAAATTGCGTTGAGCACTCAAGTTTTCTAAATGAAATCCAAGTGTAAACCCCACTGAGTTCTTGGTAAGTCCAGGGTCGAACTTAGGGACTTGGGAAAATAATATGCGGTGGTAATTTTTACGAAAACTTTGCAGTAACCGGTAACTCAAATGATTGTTGGTTTATTTGTTGATTGCAATAATGAAAAATAAACAAATGCAGTGGATTTGAGAAAAGTTGGTTGTGTGATAGATGCACTGAGTATGCGGATGAACGGGTTGAGAAGGTCTTTAGCTAGCGTTACTTGGGATTGCATCAGACTATGCGATCATGCTACAACCATGCACAGCAAGTCATTTTCCAATGCAAATGCGATGATCCTAATTCTAGGATGCATGTGTTAAATGCAAAAGTGTCTATAGAGCTTATTCCTAAGTCTCTACTCTTTTCCTATGGGATGATGCAAAATTCATAATGGCAAGGTGACCACATATAATCATTCCTATCTCTAGGATGCATGTGATGTGTTAATAGCAAATAGTGCTTATTCCGAAGCTCCTATCTCTTGATTATGCATTCTAATTTGACTTTCCTAAGCCTAGATTCTGACCTGACCTTCCCAAGCCTAGATCCTGTCCTTAGACTACCCTCCCAAGTATCTCTAATGGACAAATGAAGCATACATAATACAAGATAATCGCATAATGAAGATCCCCAGTTAAGCTAGCTAAGTGCTTCTCAACCCATTCAACAGATTTAGCTAATCAAGCGTAAATAACAGAGAGTGAACAGATATAGAGAAGTAAATTCCATTTCTATAAATGAGTTTGAGTACAAAAGAACAATGGAAGATAAAGGTAGAGAGCCTGGTAGCAATTCCTTACTGACCGAGGCTTTTACACTGTCAATCTCTATTCGGTTCAAAAGATATTCCTGCTTCCACAAGAGTCAGCCCACTCTCTGATCTTGAAGCTTCTGGTGCTCTCCCAAGCTTACCGGAACGATCTGTCGACACAGCCTTCTTCTTTTGCGTCCGCCTTAAAATAAAATAAAATCTAAGAACAAGGCTAAACTATGAACAGACTTTGTAAAACTCGTGAGATGGTGAACCCCTTTTCTAAAGGATGCCTTTGGTATTTATAGAACTTCCAAGGTGAAAGGCAGCTTCTTCCTCATGACTGCGCAGATGGGATGGCTTTAATTCCCCGACTGATGCGTTGAATATTTGTCACCGAAAAGCTGAATATACTTGTTATCATTAGTAGTTGTCAACTTAATTCAGATTCAACTGTCATCAGCTTTCTATCCCATCGTGATTAATTATGCCTTTCACACAGATGTGCCCACCATGTTGCGCCAACCAAGTTGCAGCAATCCTTCTTGAGCAAATGTTTGCGAACACGATCAACGCAAAGCCTTGCGGTAATGTTGCGCTCGACTAATGATTTCCTATGATCGCAATTTCCGCCTTGTGTCAACCCATATTCTACATAAAAATACAAAAATCAACTGTTCCTATGCGATGAACGCATGCGACCGCAATATTATGAACTTGATGCTTTTTAGATGCAATTTAACATGTTTTACCAATGCAAGCCAATATTGTTTAAGAACTTAGCACTATGATAACGTGCATTTCTGCCCGTTATCACACCCCCAAATTTAAACAATGCTTGTCCTCAAGCATAAGCTAAAAATTTCCTTTAGCAAGTCGATCGCAATTCTCTTTTCCTAGATTTCTCAAGGATACTTCATTCAAGTCTTATATACCAAAATTTCCTTAAGTCTTTTTCAAATCTCTTCTTAAAATATTTCTAAGACCTAGGGACCGCAAGCTTACCCTTCAAAAGGACTTTACTGACTTCCGGAACATCGCATGATTTATTTTAAAGAGAAAATTTTTTCACCGGAGTGTCAAATGATTTATCCTTGCATATTTCGACATTGTTATTTTTTTCCGACCTTACGCTGATCCAAGTGTGTTGCCTTCCTTTTGGCTTGCCTCCACGTGTGTCATGCGGACATCCAACTACGAGCAATGCACTCTTTCTCAGACTAAACTCATACCTACTTGGTAGTGGAGTTATGGTCATTTATTTATGTGTTGATCCTGATGACTTACTTTCGTTTTGGCTTGCCCCCATGTGTGTCATGCGAATGGGTAAGTGCCTTTCACAACTTAACTCTTATCAACATGGGTTTCCCATTGCGTTAACAGTGGAGTTGTTATTCTAAATTTTTTTTTCAAAATAGCCAGGTCGAAAATAAATACCTCACCCCCAAATTTAAAATGCGGAAGTGTCCTCATTGCCAAAAGATTGAGATAAGTCATGTGATGTTCTTAGAAAACTTCATAAAGAGATTTTGAAAGAAAGCTAGCAAACCCTTAACTTCTAGAAATATTTTATGAGGTCACTATCTTAAAGTTAAGTTGACTCTAGTATATACGAAAGAAATAGAAGCATGTTTTTCATCATTGAAATCATACATGGCAAAGAAACAGCATGCGGCGACTTACTAAATTTATCAATATTAAATGATTGCGGTAATTGAAGAGGATGCGATGATTAAACTTTTAAGACCAAAATATGATGTGATAGTGCAAAATTTAAAATACAGTAAAGGAAGAATACAACCCTCAAATTTGCATTGTCGCCTGCATTATGTATGATGCATCCTTCTTTGCGGCGATCTATCTTCTTTAGATTGCAGTGACGGAGTAAGATAAGTTGCTTCTTCGTGTAACACCTCCACAATTCTGTACCTTGATTGTTGCAAAAAAAAACAATGAGAGGGTCAAATAATTTTTTTTTTTATAGAAAAGTAAGAATAAGTAAAATGTAGATAAATGAATGATGATTAAAGTGTCGAAGAAATGAGAGTTCAAGAACCAAACAAAGGATACTCCAGAAGGCTTGTGCCCCAGATGATGTTGCTTGCCAATGTAAGGGCCATTCCATTTTTCTCTATTTCGAGTTTTTCAGATCCACAAAGGTCTTTTCTGGCTGAAAACCACCCCTACAATAAGCCTTAACTCGTTGTCCATTAACCTTAAATCTACGGCTTCCATCTTTAATGATTAGCTCCACCGCACCATGTTGGAATATTTCTTTAATGATGAAGGGTCCGGACCAGCACGATTTTAATTTTCCAGGGAAAACCCGTAATCGTGAGTTGAATAGCAAGACCCTCTGCCCGACTTGGAGGTTCATATCGCATATGTGTTTTTCGTGCAAACGCTTGGTGCGCTCCTTGTAAATCTTCGCGTTCTCATATGCGTTAATCCTCCATTTCTCATGTTTTCTTCAAATCAAAGTTCAGCTTCTTTACCGCCCAAAGTGCCTTATATTCCAGCTCCAGAGGCAAATGACACGCCTTACCAAATACCAACGCATATGTGGACATTCCTATTGGTGTTTTAAATGCAGTTCGGTATGCCCATAACACATCGTCAAGCTTTGTTGCCTAATCTATTCGTGAAGGCCTTACTACCTTCTCGAGTATCAGCTTAATCTCCCGATTGGACACCTCGGCTTGACCATTCGTCTGCAGATGGTATGCGGTGGCCACTTTATGGAGAATGCTGTATTTATGCAGCAGCTCCTTAACAGTATGATTGACAAATGAGACCCCTCATCACTTATTATGGCACGTGGGGTGCCAAAACGAGTGAAAATATTTTTCTTCAGCAATTGGGAGACTACCGTCGCATCACTTGCAATGCATGCCACTGCTTCTACCCACTTGGATACATAATTGACAACTAATAAAATATAATGTTTACCATTCGAAGGAAGGAATGGTCCCATGAAATCAATTCCCCATTCGTCGAACAATTCAAGCTTCAAAATGGTGTTCATTGGCATTGCATGTTTCCATGAAATGTTACCTATGCGCTGGCACCGATCACACTTCATTACATAGTCAGCTGCATCCTTAAATAATGTTGGCCAAAAGAATCCACTCTGTAAAACCTTGGTTGTGGTGCGCTGTTGATGGAATTGCGTTGTGCACTCAAGTTTTCCCAGCGAAATCCAAGTGTAAATTCCTCTGAGTTTCTTGGTAAGTCTAGGGTCGATCACAGGGACTTGTGAAAATAGTTTGCGTTGATAATTTTCTTATGAAAACTTTGCGGTAACCGGTAAAATAAATAAGGTGGTTTATTTGTTGTTGCGTTAATGAAAATAATAATAAATGCGGCAGAGTTCGAAAAGAGTTGGCAACGGGAAATACGATGAATATGTAGTGAACGGGTTGAGAAGGGTTTTGGCTAACACTCCCTAGGTTGCATTCATGCCTTGCGATCATGCAACATGCATACAATAGTAAACCACCTCTCGGCGTGAATGCCATGACTTCTAAGGCTAGAACGCATGCGATAAATATGCGATAAGTCTACAGGGTTTACACATAAACCTCTATTTCTATTTATGCAATGACAACATGACATTCACACAAATATGCGACCGCATAATATCATTCCTATTCATAGGATGCATGCGATGCAAGTTCACAAACAAAGCTTATCTCTAAGTCCCTATTTCTTGTTTATGCAAGCCTAATCTTGCTCTTTCAAGTCAGATTCTAACCTAGCTCTCTTGAGACATTAGGTTCTTTCTTTAGATTCTCTTTCGAGCAACTCTAAAGGGATGTTTCGCACAGCATAAAACAAGACAATCGCAAGCAATGAACTTCCTAGATCATATTAGCTTAGTTCTTCTCAACCCATTCAACTAGTTTAGCTACTCATGCATATTAAGAGAGTAAGCAGATGTAGAAATAGAACTTCCATTGAATAGATAAAATATGAAATACAGAATAACAATGCAAGTATAGTAAGAGCCTAGAGTAATGTCTTGCCACCAGGTGTTACATTGTTCTACTCGTGCTCTAAAGATATTCTCGCTTTCGCGAGAGTCAATCCGCTCTCTGCTCTTATGCCCTAAGGTTCTCTCTCGAGCCGCCTTAGACAATCTCCGACATCACCACTCTTCTTTAGCTCTACAATGAAAATGGAAAAAAAAACTATGAACAAAGATGTGAACTTGTAAAGTGATGAAGTAATCGACTGCTTAACCCCTTCTCTGAAGAATGCACTTGGTATTTATAGGGCATCAAAGGTGAAAGGCAGCTTCTCTCTCCTGGTTGTACAGATGGGACAACTTTAATTCCTGACTGATGCACCGGATAGTTGTCACCGATAAAGCTAGATGTACTTTGGGACCGTTATCGACTGTCAACTTAATTTGGATCTGACTACCATCAGCTTTTTGTCCCATCGATCTTCATTGTCCTTTCTTCCGGATGCACCCATCATGCTGCGGTGATTCTTCTTGGGTGGATGTTTGCGAGCACGATCAATGCAAAGTCTTGCGGCGAAGTTGCGCTCAACCGATGTATTCCTATGATCGCATTCTTTGCATTGCATTAACACATTATTCTACACAAAGAAATACAAAAAACAATAGTTCCAATGCGCTGACGCATGTGACCGCAATATTATAGAATTTATGCTTAATGGACGCAAATTATCATTTTTCATCAACGCAATCCAACATTGTTTAATAACTTAGCACTATGATAACGTGCATTTCTGCCCGTTATCAGTTGTCCTCCAAAGTGCCCACCATATGGTGAGTCATGGCATTGTGATAATATGTGTTGTTGAGTAGCATTTGGTACGTATAGTCATAGGATCTGGTCTGCCTCTCTTTTCTACAGATTTGGCTCATCCCAATAATAATATTTTCAATCATGTTTGAGCATCCCCTGTTGGTGGTAGGTATAATCTTCAGAAAATTGTCCGCAAACCAGATAGTTGACTATGTCAGCATACCAAGGAAATTCTTCAATATGGAACAACTGCTCATCTGGGAACACCGCACTCACCTCAGACTCATTGCGGTCAACCTCAAAGTTTTCCAGTCTGGACAAGTGATCCGCAACTTGGTTCTCCATCCCCTTTCAATCAATTGTTTCTATGTCAAATTCTTGAAGGAGGAGAACGCATCTGACCAACCTTGGCTTTGCGTCCTTCTTTGTCATTAAGTACATTATTGCCGAATGATCAGTATGAATGAGTACCTTCGTCCCCAACAGATATGCTCAAAATTTTTCCAATGCAAAAATTATCGCAAGAAGCTCTTTCTCTGTGGTGGTATAATTAGTCTAAGCAGGATTTAATGTTTTACTCGCATATGCGATGGGATGCAAGATTTTTTTTCTCTTTTGTGCCAAAGTTTCTCCCATCGCATACCCGCTTGCATCGCACATTATTTCAAAAGGTAGTGTCTAATCAGGTGCAATTAATACGGGTGCGGTAATCAGCGCATTCTTCAAAACTCTGAATGCGTTGAGGTAGTTGTTGTCAAAATCAAATTTTCTATCAGCCTCTAACAATGCACTCATTGGTCGTGCTATTTTGGAAAAGTCTTTGACAAAGCATCTGTAGAATCTAGCATGCCCCAAGAAACTTCGTACAGCCTTCACGCTTGTTGGAGGTAAAAGTTTTTCAATTACTTCGATTTTTGCTTTATCCACCTCCAACCCATCCCGGAAAACCTTGTGCCCCAACACTATGCCCACCTTTACCATGAAATGGTATTTTTCTTAGTTAAGCACCAGATTCGTCTCTTCGCATCTCTTCAGTATCTTCTCCAAGTTGGCTAGACAGACTTCATAAGTGTTCCCATAAATAGAGAAGTCATCCATAAAGATTTCGACAGAGTCCTTAAGATAGTCTGAAAAGATGGCCATCATGCACTTTCTGAACGTGCTTGGCACATTGCAGAGGCCGAATGGCATGCGGCGAAAAGCGAAGGTCCCATATGGGCAGGTGAATGTGGTCTTGTCTTGGTCTTCTGGAGCTATCATAATCTGGTTGTAGCCGGCATAGCCATCCAAGAGGCAGTAAAAGTAATTTCCAGCTAAATGGTCTAGCATTTGATAAATGAACGGTAGGGGGAAATGATTTTTGCTTTGTGGCCGCATTCAGCTTGCGGTAATCCATGCAAATGCACCACCTAATGACGGTTCTTTGTGGTATTAGTTCATTTTTTCATTCGGGACTACCATCATGCCACCGGCACACACTACATGGGGCTGACCCACGTGCTATCTGCTATAGGATAAATAATGCCCGCATCTAACCATTTAATGATCTCCTTTTTAACGACCTCTTTCATCGCAGGGTTAAGTCTGCGTTGATGTTCGATCGTTGCTTTGTGGTCCTCTTCAAGACGAATGCGATGCATTCAGTACGCTGGGCTAATTCCTCTAATGTCAGCGAGCGTCCAGCCAATTGCTCACACATGTTTCCTCAGAATACTCATCAACGCATTCTGCTGGTCTTCGTTGAGTTCGGAGGAAATAATAACTGGCAGCTTCTCATTCTGCCCCAAAAATGCGTACTTTAAATGATTCGACAGGGTCTTTAATTCCAGTGTTGGTGGTTCTACTAGGGATGGTTGCGTTGTTTTTCTTTCTTCTTTTTCTGTTGGCTTTCCTTCTTGGTTTGCGATCATCTCTTCTTCCTTGCTTGTTTTTGTTATGATCACATGATAGGCAGCAACGGATGCGCTGCCATCCTCTTCTTCATTCTCTTCATCAAACTTTTCTTCTTCAATCACATTCTGGTCGTCATCTGAGTCATACAGGTCTTCTTCGTCCGAAAACTTCATGGCATGGATTATGTTGAACTTGAACTTCTATCCGTTGATGCTCAAAGTGATCTCCCCTTTATGCACATCGATCTGGGCATGACCTGTTGATAAAAATGGTTGCCCCAGAATGATGGGCACATCTTTGTCGGCCTCGTAATCCAAAATGATAAAGTCGGCTGGTAGGATAAATTTGTCAATGGTGATCAGCACATCCTTCACCTTTCCCTCTAGATGTACTAAAGATCTATCGGTCAGTTGGAGAGTCACGGTTGTGGGTACAAGTTGCCCCACATTCAGTTGCTTAAAGATCGACAGAGGCATCAAATTGATGTTGGCTCCAAGGTCACACAGGGCTTGCACGATGTATAGTCCTCCTATGGAGTAGGGTATAGTAAAGCTCTCAAGATTGCTAATCTTCGGTGGAATTATTGATTTTGAACTTTGTGTTAACGCCACCATGGCAAACTTACCAACTCCCCTCTTCTAACTTTGCGTAGGCAGGCATTTCCTCAATCGCTTCACTGAATGGAATATTAATATGTAATTGCTTTAACATAGATAGGAAGCGTTGGTACTGCACCTCTTCATTCCTTAGTCTCTGTAGGAAAAGGGGTAACTGCACTTTCATGATCCCCGTCTTAGATGGCTTTGAGATCGATGCAACCTCTTGCTCTACTGCTTCTTTTTCTCCTTATTCTTCTCGTGTCACCGCAATTTCAGGTTCTGCCGCAATGGGAGCAATCCGGCTAGGCTTCTTTCTCTCTCCCTCCATAGTCTTTCCACTTCGCAATGTTACAACCTGACATTGCTCTTTACCTGATCCCCCTGGGTTGCGTGGGAGTTCTGTTGAACTCGGCAGAGCCCCTTGTGGTCTGTTCTTCAGCTCACTTGCAATCTGGCCCATCTGTAATTCTAGATTGCGGATGGATGTAGCCTGACTTTGAAGCACAGTTTCATTTTTTTCTATATATTGCGATAGTCGCCTGAGAAAAAATATTCGCCATGTCTTTTATCACTGTATGAGTTTCCCTTCGTCTGGC
>NC_052360.1:15904519-15914325 GCF_009727055.1 Benincasa hispida
TTAATATGCTTCAATAGGCCTCTCCCAGGAAGAGAGGCATCTGCAAGGTGGTTGCGAGCTACTAGTCTTGATTTACTCGTAACTGCCGTTATGTGCGGCGAATAGAATCCAAGGTGGCCTTTCTTTCTGGCGCCACAGATTGGATTAGATTCTGCTGTTGATTCCTTCCATGTAAATTGGGTGGTTTCCATCTACCTGGGAGTTGTATGGTTATTTCAATAAAGGAGATTATTTTTTAAACAAAGTATACGGACTGCGGATTTTTCGGGCTCTTCTTTTCCTTCGCGTGCCCATCACCGCAAGTTTCGCATACCTTGTGGTGTTTTTGACTAAATTGCGTTGATTTGCCCATTTTGCGGTGTTGGGCTACTGATGCGCAATTCCTGGAATTAAGTTCATCATTTGCGGTCATCTAATTTTGGTAGTGAAGCCATAGCACCTATTACTTGTGTCGGTATCCTTGATATCTCATCTCTGATCACTCTCTCTTAATCCTCAAATGGGTTTTTAAGAGATACATCCAAAGATATTCTATCAGGCCTCTGTCATAAGTTTTGTGCAAGCAGTTAACCATTCCAGCGGCTGCCCCCGCTTGGCAGCTGGTCTGGTGAAGTTAGGATTCGGGGAAACCTGTGATAAAAGATCTCCATCTAAGGCAGTCTGGTAACATTGTGGTGGGCAGTTCTGGCCAACCTCTTAAACCTCAAGCCAAGCATCGCTGAGTAGAATATTCGCCATGTCTTTTTATCACTGTATGAGTTTCGCTTCGTCTGGCGTTCTCAGTAGTTGGATAATATTTCTCAATAACCTTCTCACAGATATGTGTCCTCATGAAAGGATCTCTTCCGACTTCGAGAGAATATGCCCCATTTCCTTGCCTGAATCATGAGAAAGAAATGGTGAACAAAGTTTAGTCGAGACTTCTTCAGCAGAAGATGTTTGGGAACACAAAAAGTATTTGCCTAGAGTTTCAATAATTGCCTTGGAGGTGGACGTACAGGTCCTCGCTTCATGCCGTCTCTTCAAATTGTCCTGCGTAGTCTTGGATCAGTTTCCTGCAAGGCATACAACCTGTTTCATTTCGAATCTGCATTCCATCGAGGGCAACCCTCATGATTCTTGGAGAGAAATCATAGATCGTTTGGCAATGCATAGTTCCCTAATGGGCCTATTGCGAATCGTTAGCTCAAGAAGGATATGGATTCGCCTATGACGTTTTATTCATATCGTGCTTCGTTTCCAGGCTACTTCCGCCATCTCTTGCCTTTATCTTATTGTTGTTGTTGTTGTTGGCAGTTTTCTCAATTCTCGTCTTCTGATCACGTCCTACTTATCAATTCACCAGCGTCTAATTCGGCCAGAGATTAAGAGTCTGCAGAAGATTATCAGCAAACAATTATCGTTAGCACAAATTTTGGCCCAAGTTTCCCACTGCAACGGCGCCAAAACTTGGTTAATGCGTTATTTTATGAAGTTAAAATTATGGATGATCAATGCGGCATGGTGAATTAAGTTTGAGCACCTCGAAGTTTTTCTCAATGGAATCTAAAGTGTAAACACCACTGAGTTCGTGGTAAGTCCCAGGGTCGAACTCAAGAGAGGAATACTTAGTAAAATATTATATGTTCCGGTGGTAAGTTTTTATGGAAAAAACTATTGCCCGTATTACCGGATAACTCAAAATTGATTGTTGGTTTATTTGTTTGATTGGCGAGAATGAAAAATAAACAAATGTGGCAGATTTGAGAAAAGTTAGTTTTGTGTGGTATAGATGCACTGAGTATGCGGATGAACGTGTTAGAAGATCTTTAGCTAGCGTTACTTTGGGAATGCGTCAACTTATTGGCGATCATGCTACAACATGCACTATCAAGTCCATTTTCCCATCCAAAATGCGATGCCTCCTTAAGTCTAGGGAACGTATGTGTTGGTTCTCAGTAGGTGGAAAATATTTCTTCATAAACTTCTCCACGACTTGTTCCCATGAAAGGATCTCTCCCGACTCGAGAGAATATGCCCATTTCCTTGCCTGATCATAGAAAGAAAATGGGAACAAAGTTAGTCGAACTTCTTCAGCAGAGATGTTTGGGAACACAAAAGTATTGCAGATTTCAATAATGCTTTGGAGGTGGACGTACAGGTCCTCGCCATGCCGTCCTCCAAATTGTCCTGCAGTCTGGATCATCTGCAGCATCACCTGTTTCATTTCGAATCTGCTTCCATCGAGGGCAAGCCTCATGATTCTTGGAGAGAAATCATAGACGTTTGGCAATGCATAGTCCCTAATGGGCCTATTGCGATCGTTAGCCAGAAGGATTGGATTCGCTATGACGTTATTTTCATTCGGTGCTCCGTTTCCAGGCTACTCCGCCATCTCTTCTTTATCTTATTGTTGTTGTTGTTGGCGGTTTCTCAATCTCCTTCTGAACGTCCTTTCAATCTCCAGGTCGTAATTCGCCAGAGATTAAGAGTCTGCAAAGATATCAGAAAAATTATCGTTAGCACAATATTTTGCCCAAGTTCCCTGCAACGGCGCCAAAACTTGATGCGTTATTTTATGAAGTTAAATTATGGATGATATGCGATGGTGAAATTAAGTTGAGCACTCAAGTTTTCTCAATGGAATCTAAGTGTAAACCCCACTGAGTTCGTGGTAAGTCCAGGGTCGAACTCAGGGACTTGGTAAAATAATATGCGGTGGTAATTTTTATGAAAACTTTGCGGTAACCGGTAACTCAAATGATTGTTGGTTTATTTGTTGATTGCGAGAATGAAAAATAAACAAATGTGGCAGATTTGAGAAAAGTTAGTTGTGTGATAGATGCACTGAGTATGCGGATGAACGGGTTAAGAAGATCTTTAGCTAGCGTTACTTGGGAATGCGTCAAACTATGCGATCATGCTACAACCATGCACAGCAAGTCATTTTCCAATGCAAATGCGATGCTCCTAAGTCTAGGACGTATGTGTTGAATGAAAAAGTGTCCATAGAGCTTATTCATAAGTCTCTACTCTTTTCCTATGCGATGATGAAAAATTCATAAAGGCAAGGTGACCGCATACAATCATATCCAATCTCTAGAATGCATGTGATGCGTTAATAGCAAATAGTGCTTATTCCTAAGCTCCTATCTCTTGATTATGTATTCTAATCTGACTCTCCCAAGCCTAGATTCTGACCTGACCTTCCCAAGCCTAGATCCTGTCCTTAGACTACCCTCCCGAGTATCTCTAATGGACGAATGAAGCATACATAATACAAGATAATGGCATAGAATGAAGATCCCCAGTTAAGCTAGCTAAGTGCTTCTCAACTCATTCAACAGATTTAGCTACTCATGCGTAAATAATAGAGAGTGAACAGATATAGAGAAGTAAATTCCATTTCTATAAATGAGTTTGAGTACAAAAGAACAATGGAAGATAAAGGTAGAGAGCCTGGTAGCAATTCTTTGCTGACCGAGGCTTTTACACTGTCAATCTCCATTCGGTTCAAAAGATATTCCTACTTTCGTAGGAGTCGACCTCTCTCTGATCTTGAAGCTTCCGGTGCTCTCTTAATCTTACCGGAATGATCTATAGACACAGCCTCCTTCTCTCACGTCTGCCTTAAAATAAAAGAAAATCTAAAAACAAGGCTAAACTATGAACAGACTTTGTAAAACTCGTGAGATGGTTACCCTTTTTTCTAAAGGATGCCTTTGGTATTTATAGAACTTCCAGGGTGAAAGGCGGCTTCTCTCTCATGATTGCGCAGATGGGACGACTTTAATTCCCTGGCTGATGCGCCAAATATTTGTCACCGAAAAGCTGAATGTACTTGTTATCTTTAGCGACTGTCAACTTAATTCGGATTCGACTGTCATCAGCTTTTTGTCCCATCGTGATTAATTATGCCTTTCACCCAGATGCTCCTACCATGTTGCACCGACCAAGTTGCGGCTATTCTTCTTGAGAAAATGTTTGCGAACATGATCACCGCAAAGCCTTGCGGTAATGCTGCGCTCGATCCATGATTTCCTATTATCGCAATTTCTGCCTTATGTCAACGCATATTCTGCATAAAAATACAAAAATCAACTGTTTCTATACGATGAACGCATGCGACCGCAATATTATGAATTTGATGATTTTTGGACGCAATTTAACATGTTTTATCAATGCAAGCCAGCATTGTTTAAGAACTTAGCACTATGAAAACGTGCATTTCCGCCCGTTATCACACCCGTGGGTGCAAGCCAAAATAAAAGTGGGAATTGTGATCAATGCATAAACCAAGTGATCGTAACACCGCTGCCAAATAAAGAGATGGGCATGAGTTTTGACTGAGAAAGAGCGCCTTGCTCGTAGTTGGATGTCCGCATGACACCCATGGGGGTAAGCCAAAACGAAGGTTGGGCACTCGAATCAGCGCAAGATCACAAAACGAATATCTGAATTGCACAAGGGTAAAAATCACTTGAACACCCTAGTTTGAGAAAGTTTGAAATAAATCATGTGATGTCCTTGAAACGAGTAAAGTTTTTTTAAGGTTAAACTTGCGGTCCCTAAATATTAGAAATATTTTAGGAAGAGATCAAGATAGAAATTAAGAAGGCATTGGTTCATGAAATTTGAATAAGGCACCTTGAGAAGTCTAGGTAAGGTAAAGGCGGTTGAATTTATAATGAAAATCTTTAGTTTATGCTTGAGGAAAGAATTGTTTTAAATTTGGGAGTGTGATAACTGGTAGAAATACAAGTTATTACAGCTCAAATTAGTAAAACAATGAGAGAAAGCGATAGTAAAATAGGCAATATCATGTCTGAAAGTGCCAAACTGAAAGGAATTGCGATCGCTAATGCTCATCGCATAAAAGCAGTTAATTTACCTATTTTGTGCAAGAACAATGCGATGGTGCATATGAAAATTGTGATCCAAGGGCACAATGAGACAGCGCGCTTGAAGTTGCGATTGCAAGTCATGCGATCATGAGAAGTTTCTTAAAAAGTGATCGCATAAAGACCTCGCATCAAGGCGATAGCATAATAAATCATAATGGGACGTAAAGCTGATAATGGTCGATTCTGAACTCAGTTGACAAGCCATTAAAAGCCACACTGTAGCAAGTACATTGAACTTTCGGTGACTTTTAAATGGCGCAACAGAGTAGGGAAATTAATGCCGCCCATCATCACAATCATTAGTAAGAAAAGCTACTTCAACTTGAAATCTATAAATACTGAATACCACCAGAGAGAAAGGGATTCACGCACATACATATACATATACGTAGAGGACGGAGAGAGCAAGGAGACGAGGCAAAGCCGAGAGAAATCGCTCCCGGATAGATCGAGAGACTGCTGGACAACAATACAAAGGAGAGAAGGCCAACTCTTGTGAGAGCAAGAATCCATAACTAGAACAAAGTTGAAGTGATAAAGAGAAGTGTAAAAAGCCACGGGAAGCAAGACATTGCTTACCGGGCTTATTATCTCTCAAATCCATTTGTTATTTTCTATTCAGCATTTTATTTGCAGAAAATGGAAACTTCATTTCGATTTATGTTCAATCTCTCCACACCATGCATGAGTAGCTAAATTTCTGAATGGGTTGAGAAGTACTTAGCAAGCATGACTTAAGATATGCATTTTATGCGATCATCTTGTCTTATGTATGCATCATTCACCCTTTGGACGTACTTGAGAAAGTAGTCTAAAGATAGAACCTAGGCTTGAGAGAGTCAGATTAGAATCTAGGCTTGAGAGAGTCGGATTAGATCGCGTAAGCAAGAGTAGAAACTTAGGCATAAGATCTATCTGCTATTTACACATCAAGTGTGCCCTAGAAATAGGAATGGTGGTATGCGGTCATCTTGTCTTATGTGTGCGTCATTCATCATTTGGACATACTTGAGAGAATAGTCTAAAGATAGAATCTAGGCTGGAGAGAGTCGAATTAGATCGCATAAGCAAGACTAGAAACTTAGAAATAAGTTCTATCGACTATTTCGCATATACATCACATGCGTCCTAGAAATAGGAATTGTGGCATTATGCATTGAGAAACGTCGTACTGATATTTGTGTATAGCATGATCGCATAACATGTGCACAATCTTGGGAAATGTTATCTAAACCCCTTCATCGCATACTTATTGTAACTCTATGCTTTCATTACTTCGCGTTCAACTCCATTGCATAGGAAAAATCTAAATCAAAACACTATCCACTTCTTTTTCACCACCGCAATAGAATCAAAGAGTCTGCTGCATATCTACTTAGTAGTCATTGTGTTCGACCCTGGACTTACCAGTGATAACTTGTAGAAATACAAGTTATTTATGCTGCCTTATCTAGATATTGCGGCAAAAAGAGAAGAAATATGCATGGATTGTATGAAAATTAGCTCAGAAATAAAATAATTATGAATTATTGCAATTACACCCACTAACATCGTCAAGATGATAGAAGAGGATATTTTTACTCTATTTGCAGGAAACCAAGTCACCGCTTACGATCAAGGCTTAACGAGAAACTGAACAACGCATCTCTGTCACATTGCGCCTGTCAATCAACAATGAGGAGACGATTAATGCAATGACCGCGCAATGCGACAGTCGATCCCGAGCTGAATATCAACCGCATGCGGTAATAAAAACAACACCGCATGCGAATAACCGATCGAAAGATGCAGCTGAGCAACGCAAATGCGGAGGATTGTGACACGTGTACAACTAACCGTTGTGCAGATTTGACGATCTGATTGCATAACAAAAGGAATATTTTTCCTCCATCTTTCGAATTTCCATAACAAGAAGTGGGGTTCACAAGCCAAGAGTCAAAGCTTTTCACCTATAAATACCCCCAGAGAATTCAGAGAAGATATACTTGATGCGGGTATAATTGATACGAGGGCTAATTAATGCTGGATTATTGAGAGAGAGGCTGAGTTGAGTACTGATCGGAAGAAATTCAAGAAGAGAAGAGACAAGGCCGAGAGGTGAGTCTCAGTGCGAATCTGCCAGATCCTCGTCGTGAAGCTGTGTGCTTAGATCCCTGCTACCGATTAAGCAAGCCTGAGAAGGAAGCTCATCCATCCGTTCACTCCATCCACGCTGGCAAGCAAATTTCTATCCAGATCAGCGCTAAGACATTGGTGCATATTTGTATTTGTTTCTAACTCCATTTCATCAAGTGTATTTCATCTTCTTAATCTCTTCATTCATAAATCATGTATCAGACGCTAAATAGTTTTATTGAATGTCTCGATCATTTTCACTTCCACTTCTCTATCTATTTCTGTTCCTCCATTAATCGGTTTATCCATGAAGTTTTCTTAATACCTTGGTAATTAATATGGATTAAACAAGTAACTTAATCTGTGCTAAAGAGATAAATGCGTTTAGCTAAAGCATGCTAGACGACATCTTAACCAATGAGAGCAAAAGTGAAGATGTCATTCTGATCTGTCGAGAGAAGGTTAGAAGAATGCGTTAACTAAAGCGAGTAGTACTTCCAGAGATGGAAGCAACCTTGCGTTCATTACGTTCATCCCTGTTTCACCACAGAGATGTGGGAACGTGGCCGATCACCGAGAGGTGTACGCTAAGGGAAAAGCGGAACAATGCTTATATCTTTAACGCAATTAAGGAACTTGCGTTGTCTATATTAGTTATCTTTTCTGTTTCTACTTCATACATAAGACTTATCACCGCATTACACGATCTTTGCATAATCTTCACAGCCAGCCTTGAACTTGCGAGGTCAAACAGTACTTATCACCGCATTACACGATCTTGTATCATGAATCCTATATCTTATATCATTTTAGCATAGATTTACTTTATCGAAATTTACTTTAATGCAATTTATGTTATTATCGTATTTTTACTTACTTTACTTTATCGCATGTTTAATTACTTGTACACGAAATCTTTACTAATTTGAAAACTCCCGGTCACATATATCACAAGCATAACGCAATAACCTAAAACAGTACCTGTGTTTGACCTCGGATCACATCGAGAAACTTGCGATGAAATTATACTTGGTTTCAATGCAAGGAAACTTGTAACAACACACGGCATACTACAAGAACATTTGTTAATAACGCATATCTAGAAGTAGTATCACATATCATCGCATAAAATTTGCGTTACAAGTTTATGACGCATAAGATAAATTTTGCGTTAACAAGTTTATGGCACTGTTGCCGGGGATTAGTTAACGGTTTATTGTTTGAGTGTGTTTATGGTATTTGCATGACAGATCTCGTTGTACTGGCTGTTCAACGCGGAGAGCAGCTTGATAGTTTATGAGTACTGGTGCTGAACAAGAATTCGAAGTTGACCATGAGATCGAGCGTACCTTTCACGCACGGGCACGTTGAATCGAATAAGGCAAAAGAAAGTAGTGAATATGGCAAATAACGACAATGTGGTTCCCGTAGCAAATCAAGAGGCTGTTAGACCAGCACAGGATTCTGTTTTCCTGGCTGCTGATCGTAACATCCCCATGAGGAATTATGCCGCACCCAACCTGTATGACTTTTCGCCTGGGATTTCGAGGTCGACTGTTGAGGAGAACGCAAGGTTCGAAATAAAGCCAGTCATGCTACAAATGATCCAAAATGCAGGGCAATTTGGCGGTTTGCAAGGTGAAGATCTGCATGCCCACTTGACCAGCTTTATCGAAACGTACGGCAACTTCTCACTAACTGGCGTAACCCCGGAGAGTATTAAACTGTATCTGTTCCCTTACACCTTTAGGGACGAAGCCAAGAGGTGGGCTCACTCACTAGAGCCGAACGAGATCACATCATGGGATCAACTAGTGGAGCGTTTCATGAAGAAGTTCTTTCCATCGGCCGTCAACGCAAGGCGACAAAAGGACATGCTGAACTTCGAGCAAATGGAGAATGAGACCCTGAGCACCACCTGGGTGCGATTTAGAAGATTGGTGAAAAATTGCCAGCATATCAAGATACCTGATTGCGTGTTGATGGAGACCTTTTATAATGGCCTGAATAGATCGATGCAGGCTATTGCTGACACCTCCGCGGCAGGAGGTTTTATGGACAAAACATATACTGAGGCTGAAGTCATCCTTGACCGCATATCGCGGAACATGGATGACTAGATTGATGATGGCTATGGAGGCCGAGGCGCCGAAAGAAGAAAGAATGAAACTGCCATTGTCCCTACAAAGAAAATGACCATGTTGGCTACTCAGATGGTCGCGGTGACCTCGATCCTTCAATCGATGGAAATCAATCAAGGAGCCATCTCCCAACAATCAGCGCAATCCGCTGCATTGGCTCAAATAGCCGCAATAAATTGTGTTAATTATGGAAGGGTTCATGTAGTAGAAATGTGCCCATCGAATATCCAACAAGTATACACCATCCAAAACAACCCCTTCAGCAACACCTACAATTCTGGCTGGAGAAGCCATAACTTCGGTTGGGGAGGCAATCCTAACCAAGGGGGGCCAATCAACCATCAGAGTGGCAGTCAAGGAAATCCTCCTTTTCACCATAACTCAAACTAGGGGCAACCAAGGCAATCGCATAACCAGCAATCCTCATCTTCAAACACCTCTGAAAGCTCATTGGAGGCCCTGCTGAAACAATACATGGATAAAAATGACCCAGTAATGCAGGCGCAAGCGTCTTCAATTCGAAACTTGGAGGTCCAAGTGGGCCAACTGGCATCTGAGATAAGAAATAGAGCACCAAGAATGTTGCCCAGCAACTCAGAAGCCCCAGGATCCAATGGAAAGGAGCAATGTCCCTAGGACATTGAGCAAGTAAGCCGGACCGCCTGCA
>NC_052360.1:15915233-15917610 GCF_009727055.1 Benincasa hispida
CAAAAATCGCGTTGGGCCCACTGTGGCCCAACCTATAAATAGGAACCCTTCTCCATCTGTGAGATTTTTACCTCAGTTGCACTCTGAAAAACCCTAGCGCCATGCGAGCTTATCATCCATGGCTGACCAAGCTTCTAACCAATCTGCCTCACCATGAACCCCTTCATCTGACCAAATCGCCATGCGAGAGACAGCATTCCTTGCTGCCAGTCGCAGGCTTGCTGCCCAACCCCATATTGTCCCGAGAATCGCTGGTAAAACCCGAAGAAACCCATTGTCCATCCGACCTCCTCTGTTCAAGAGGGGGAAAGCACTGAAAGTACCCCTATTCCAACCCCAGCTATCTCAACCGAGAGCGAGAAGAAAATACGCGATGACACTGAGGTGTTTGGCAACATTCTGAGCAATCTGGAGCAAGGAGGTAGACTACCCGAGGCAGGGGTTGTAAACATACCACTGTCGACAGAGGAGGTGGCGGTGGTGGTAAATGAAGAAGTGGTGGTGGCAGAGACAGTGGTGAATAAAGAAGAAGCAGGAAAAGGAACTTCGACCTTAGAGACTCCTGAGGTGACTGCCAACGCAGAAACCTATGACGAACTCTCCAGAGTGGTGGTGGAGGAGGTTGCGGTGGCTGAAGTTGCGATGGATGAGGTTGCAGTGGAGACGCAACCAGAAGTAATTGAAGAGGAAAAGAAGAAGAAGAAAAGCAAAGGGAGAAAAGTTAGAGAAGCTGAGTCATCTCATCATCGCAAGGAGAAAAATAAAAAAAGAGAAGAAGGATGATGATGAAGATGAGGAAGGGAAGAAGAAGAGGAAGAAGAAAGAGAAGGAAGAAAGAAGAATGCGCCGGTGTGAAGAAAGGCGCCTAAAAAAGGAAGAAACAAAGAAACAAAGGGCTACGAGCCCAAAAATGATGGAGAATCAACCTCTGTAAGGGAGGACGGGGGGAAACAGTGCAATTAATGGAACCGGCGCAACCTAAAACAACACAAATGATTGTGGCAGAAAAAGGCGAAGAAGGAGAAGATATCCCCTTGATGTGGCATCACAAGGAGAATGTGCTACAAGGGTCTACTGTTGACCCTTTAATTTTGTTCATCACGTTAGAAGAACAGGAAAGAAGAAGAAAAGAAGAGGAGGAGAAGCAGGAGAAAATGGAGCACTCAAAGCTCATCATGGCAGAAGGAAATCGCAGAAGAAGACTGCAAGATGAGAAAATGCGTAGTAATAATGAACTCGCAAGGCTCGAAGGGATAAGAAGGCGCGAGGAGGAACAGCATCTATTGCTGGCCTCCGAGCAGTTTGTAGAAGAGTTCGAGAGAGAAGAAAGAGAAGAAGAAGAGGAAGAGAAAAAGAAGAAGGAAGAAGAGAAAAAGAGATTGGAAGAGGAGAAAGAGAAGAAGCACGAAGCTAATAGGCAGTGCTTGAGTAAGAAGAAGGGCAAGGAACTTGCCGAGCAAGAGAAGAAGGAACAACGCAAGGAACGGGAAAGAAAACAAAGGCAACAATCCCACCTTGCGTTGGCCAAAGAAAAGAGCAAAGTGGTCACAGAAAGCAGCAAGCCCACGTTGGCAAAGGCACGTCCATCCAAAAAGAAAGAAAATGATGACTTGTCGATGGAGATGGGCTTTTACCCTGCGCCAACGCCACTACCTGACCTCATCACGAGTGTGATTGTGGAGCATGGTTGGGACACATTTTGCCAATGCCCAGCCATTGTTGTTCCAAAGGTAGTGCGTGACTTTTACCATAGATGGATGCATGGCACTAAGGACGTGGTGACCATAAAAGGGGAAGTGGTGCCTTTCAGCGCAAATGACATCAATGAACTATACCAAATGAAGGATAACTCGGATACACCGGGTAACAAAATCATTGATGATCCCACGGAACATCAGTTGGAAAATGCGCTGCGAGTATTAATGCAACCGGGCATAAAGTGGTCAGTTTCTTTAAAAGGCATCAGTTGGAAAACGATGTGATCCTAAATCGTTCATATAGAGATATGTGAGTGGGGATATCCTATGTAAAGAGTTTACATAAGACTAAACCATGAAATAGTTACTTTTTACGTTCTAAATGCCATTTGATGTATAAAACTGACTATTTCGTTAATTGATGACCTAGGTAACTTAATCTTAATCCTGAGCTAACTATGAACTCCTGTTCACTCGAAATTATTCTTAGATCTGCATAGGTGAGGGCAGCTCAATATCGCTGGCCCAATAAGCCACCCATTTCAGGGGTAAGATCGGGTGGATAGTTAGGAACATAGGGTGCAAGACGGAATTCACTCCTAACCGTTATAGGAATAGTAGATAGGTTGTTCCCTTTAGTACTAAATCCAGGTCTTGAACAAGGGGCCCCACCCTCTCCT
>NC_052360.1:15921267-15950993 GCF_009727055.1 Benincasa hispida
CCCTCAATGGCAGGAGTTCCCAACTCACTCACGATTGAGGTCATATTACCTATGGTCATCCTAGTGAAGTGAAGTCTCTGTCATGAACGGTGTTATATAACGAGACGTTAACACTTTGTGGTCAGGACTTATACAAACTCTTTGTATAGGATGCCGCAGCTCGCATGTCCCCAACACGAATGATTAGGATCAGACTATCTGTGACAAGTCACAACACTTGTGACCATTCCACAAAACGGGTCGCATCCGTAGCGTTACCAGGATAAGGTTTCCCTCCTATATCCATATACTACAGACTATTTTGGTTATCACTCAAGACATGATCTACTTGTATCTCACTACATACATGCTTGAGTTACATACAGATAACCAGGGATTTTATGTTTATTGGTTTGTGGTAAAGCAAATAAAACAAGCAACTGAGCAAAAATACAAGATTGAAGTAAATATCGTATATCGACAACACAATCGTTCGTACAAACTGTTTACAAACTACAGGACACGAGACTTTAGGGCATCAACCCCAACAGTATTTACATGGGTAAAACGATAATTTTGACCTAGCTATAAATACGAACAACCTGTGAAGGATCAATTTACTGATCATGGTTAAATCAAATGGATAGAAATATATCTACAGTGAAGAGAGTGCAACCATTGAGTTATAGTGGTATGTCTCGGTGGTTAACGAATATTGATTAATTCGGGTTAAAGAGTTTAACCGATTAATCTCAAATCGTTGGAGCTTATGAATTGTAGGACCATAAGGTCCCTCTACTGGCTCGTAAAAGATTAAACCTTGGATTAGTAAAGTGAGTGAAATTGAAGTGTTCAGGGTTTGAATTTGAAATGTTCAATTTCAATTTAAGGTTTGGATAATTATAGTCAAAATAATTAATGATTAATTTTATCAAAATTAAATGTAATTGGAGAGTTTAAAATATTTAAATATTGATTACATGAATAAGATTCATGTTTGAATTAGGTATTTTATTAATTTAATATTTGATATAAAATTATTATTTAATTATTTAAATATGTTTAATTAATAAATAAATCAATTTTAATTCATAAAATTGAATTTTATTTTTTATCTAAATAAATTTTATAGTAAAATTAATTAGATTTAAAAATATATATACAAATTAAAATTGAATTTTAATTTAAGTGGAAAATCCAACATTGAGGTTTTTTTAGTGGATTTTTCCACATTTCAACACCTAAGCCACTCACTTAATGCTAATTGAAGTGTTAAGTAGCTAAATAAGTGAGTGCTTGCATGATTTATCTTGATAAATACTCCAAATTTCAGTGGATTGCATTCATGCAATCTGATTTTCTGAGAATTTCAAGCAGAAATAGTTTTTGCTTTTAAACTCTCTCAAACCTTCTCAATTCTGAGTTTCCACCACTCAATCCACTCAATCCGGGCTGAGAATAGTAAAGAAGCTCTTTTTCGTGGTCTACTAAGGATTTGAAGGTCAAATTCATGAAGTTCAGCAAGGATCAAGAGGGAATCTACAAAGATATACATTCTAGAAACCCTTGTTTCAGAAAATTTGTTTTTAGCATGCTTTGAACTCAAATTAAGTATAATTAGAGTGCTTAATGATTCTGTTAGCTTCCACATTTTACATCCTTACTCTATCAATATTCATCCCTGCTACATGATATTCTAAAAATTTACAACAGAAGATCTCAAATTTCCAGCTCTCTGTATATCGACTGTACTAACTCGTCTAAACTTTCATGATGCACGTTGGATATCTTTCTTCTTTTTTCGAACATTTTAATATGTGATTAGACTTGGCAGTTTGTGTGTTAGTGGGAGTAATTTATTCTTCAAGTTGGCTATACTCGTGTAAGAAAACATTGAATCATATACTAAAATTTTCCCCACATACATATCAATCGCCAATAACATCTAATGATCTCACAAGTTCTGTCGCATGTATAAAAAGTTGATTTCACACCAAGAAGGTTCATACATCTCATGCATACCAACAGCATACTCCCACATGTGATTGAATAGCAATAGGAGGGGGTTCACGAGATGTTGCTCTATGACAATTAACACTCTGTTGAGGATGTTGGCTCTTGTGGAAGAATTCATCAACCTATGGAAACATTACAACTATATAAGTATTATGCAATGGTACAATAACATTACACATTTACTATTGGATTGTACTAACCCTTGAGATTGATTCGATGAACTTAAAGATAGTCCTCATCCCATTGCTAAGATTAACAAGAACATTTTTCACGTTTCGGAGTTAGTTCTACAACTAGTCCATACATTATTCAATCAATGAAGATGTAACCTCTTGGATTTTGTTGTGCAATTTTTCTAAATGTTGCTCAAATTATGGAGATGTTGGTGGCACTGTTCCCGACACATGTTCATCCCATTGAGTACTACCCGACGGAATGGATGAGACATCAGCAACGTGAGTCTCCAGTAGACCACGTACGAAATTGTCATTACGGGTTCATTTATATGGGCATCATCAACAAACCGACTGTTGCGGGGGTTTCGGGGGTATGATGACTGGCCTTGATGAATAGTAGGTTCAGTTGGAGATGATATGTTCAATAGCCTCTCGTGTATTAGGGTGGATGCATATGCACCCTCATCATCTAACATGTCCAGCACCATATTTACCATAGTCTGCACAGCATTTCAGAAAATTCTATGAGTTTTGGTGATTTATCTATTAATAAAGATGTGTTAGAATGAGCACTTACTGTTGCAGAATTAAAAATCCTATCTTGCAAGGTTATAAGCGGTGTTGGTCGCAAGCAACTCCAACAAGGTATTTGAGGGACAATGGTTGTATTTAATTTCATTGCAGCAACACTATCGATTGTGGACAATGTCTCATACAGTCAAGCCTATAAAATTTTGCACAAAAGCATTAGAAAAAAAAGGTCATGTAAGCGTATAAGATTCATATGGTGAATTGATTAAATTATAATGATGTAGCCAAACTACTTTACTTAAGATGCAAATGGAAACCCAAGGAGACTAAACTTTATGACATAGGATGGATTTGTTTCCTCGTTGTCCCTGTATGTCCTAGTCTTCCTAATGTAGACCCATTGCAAACTACCCAACATTCTATCCCATAACATTGACCCCCAATCTATATTGTTGAAATAGTTAAGATCATCAGCAACATGAAATAGATATGGATCAAGACGTGCTTGCCCTTACCCATCATTGTGAGCTTCGTGTAGTATACTAACAAAACTTTTACAACATCTTTGTCGTTTGCAAATTCACATTTCGGGTACTCTTTCTCCAAGTGAAACAATATCAGTCCTTTACACTTGAAATACGTGTCTCACAAACGATAACCAAAAAAATTTGTTCACTCAACGACAAGTGTGGGCGACCACAATCCCAATACCACTAGGAATTCTGCTTTCCCAAACGTCACTGTGCTCCTCATAATATTGAATAACATACAGTCTTCTCTATCCTCCATAATCTCTCTCGATAAGGCCTCATGAATGAGACCACTACTGAAAACAATATATAAATTAATAAAGCAACTGAATGTCATTCTTCTAAACATATTCAATTGTGTAGAACTCAACTTCGCCTTGATAACAATGTTGGCATGCTTGATATAGGATAAAGTAGTGTACTGAGTAGGATAACAATCGCTTTAGGAATCTTTTACTGGATTTATGCCATGTCAACTCTACAATAATTTTAAAGTAAGAAATGTATGAATATCCAACTGATACCATTAAAATTATCGTTTGAGTTAGCATTACTTATTTACCCTTTCTGTTTGGGTTCAAAGTCACAGTTAGATTCTCGTGATGACCAGTCATACGCATATCATAATTGCAAACAAAAATGGAAATGAAAACAGTAACCTCAATCAATTGCAAAGATACAATAGCTAATCAATACACCAAACGATAACTTTAGAAATATTCAGTAGAACAAACATAACATGCAATTCGTCATTTCAATGCGACTTTGGTGTCAATGGTAAAATAGATCTTGTTTTGTCAAACTTTGAGTACAAGTTCATGGAAAGTCGCGTTATGAAAAATTATATAGAGAAAAATCGGACATGTTCAGGTTGTGAAATGAACGACTAATAGAGCATAATAATCGAAAATGGTGTACTTACTAATGATTGAATGTCCAGATGCTAAACCCTAAAATGTCAATCGGGTGTTAGAGCAAGAGGAAAAAGAAGAAGACAATCGAGCATTCCATATATGTTTTCAAAATTTTTGCGAAAATAGGGGTTCCATCAGTTGTCCGAAAATTTGATTTACAATGGAGGGTATTTTCGTAATCCTGCTTTGTCCATTCAATTCAGCTCCTAAGTAAACAACCTCAATAAGGATTAGATTGCCTTCGAAAATGCATAGGTAAATGTGATCAATTGCAATCAAATAATCATTACAATTAAGGTCCATTTCCATTGATCTATCAATGCAATCTAATTCCAATTACACTAAAATTCATTACCCTTCCGTGAACGTGGGTTAACTTCTCTCTCAACCACATTTTTTCGCATGAGGTTTCCGGAGAAACGTGTTTCGTGGAGTTAAACTTGAGTTGGTGTTGATGTTGATTTGATGCGATGTGGTTCAATCTCTAATACTTGATCCTCTGATTATCTCTCAGTTGGGTGAATTTACTTGACTTGAAGAAGAAAAGCATCGAACGTTCTTGAAGTAGAAGTCTTGGAAGAGTCTTTATGTCTTCAAGGGTTTTCTGTCTTCTAAGAGTACAACTTCAGGAGTCTTGGGAGTCTTCTGCTTGTTGATGACTCTCTGAATGTAGAAAATACTGACCCTTGCAAATGAGGGGAGCTTCTCTATTTATAGAGCTCCCTGATGGGCTTCATGGACTTGGGTCTGGTCTTGATTGGCCAATGGGTCTAGCCTTTGGGCCTAAATTAATTGGACTTGGGTCTGGCCTTTAGGCCTAATTCATTGGACTTGGGTCTGGCCTTTAGGCCCAATTAACTAGGCCTAGGCCTATTTTGGCATTTTAGGCCCACCTTAAGGCCATATTTGGGCTAACTGGGCTAACGCCCAAATTATAGCGTCAAATTGGTCGAAATTAATTTTACTCAAACGACGTCTGTGACGAAAACACAAAATTTGTCCTCAATTTTAATTTGAGACACATGTCAACTCTTAATTGGACACAAATTTGACGATTTTGGAATTTCTTCATTAATTTAGCAAATGACGTGGCGGTCCGTGGTTGGTCCAAAATTTCTCCTCCAATAAATGCCCCTTTTCGAGATTTGTGCATAGATGTGGGTGGATAAATCTCGAAAAAAAATAAATAAATAAAGCCATCATCGAAATGCAAGTAATTCGGTCTTCGATGCCCTCAATTTAATTAAACTGTGAGTCTAGTGATGAGTTTAACTAAACTTTGTAATAGGGGACGACCAAAATTTTCTTTAAAAAACAAATCTCAACCTTTATCTCATACTTGATTTGATTTGGAGAGATGAAACGTGGGAATTTTGAATTTAAAATGAAATTCAAGTTTCATCCCTAATTTAATTTAATTTTGAGATGAAAACTTTAAGATTTTGGTTTTAAGAAAGAAATTCGAAATATGGCCAAATTTATAAAAAAAACTTTGAGCTTTGTCCCAATTTAATTTGATTTTGGGGATAAACTTAGGAATCTCAAATTTAAAAATAAAGGAATAAGTTTCATCCCCAATTTAATTTAATTCATGGCTAAAAATATGATTAACAAAGGTTCGGTGCATAGCCAAAAGTTTTAGAAAATGAGGGATGAAAAAAAAAAGAAAAACTATCAAAGATAAGATTTTGGTGGTAAAAAAAAGTTTTTTTTAATTAATAAAATCTAAGATTTCCTAATTGAATTCTAGATTAGTGGAGTCCCTATAAATAGGGCTCAAAGTCTTCTGTATTTTCATCCTAGTCAATCAGATAGAGAAAAAAAAAAAAAAAAAAAAAAAAAAAAATAATTAACTTATTATTTTAAACAAGTAAAAGGGTTAAATGTATCAAAAAAAAAAAAAAACTTCCCTCCTTTCTTTCTTTTTTCCTTTCTTTTTTTCTTTTTTTTCTTTCTTTCTTTTCTTTCTTTCCCTTTTTTTCCCTTCTTCTTCTTCTATTTTTTCAAGAAAAAATTGTTTTTATTTTCTTTATTTTCTTTTTTTCATTTCCCCTTTTTTTTTGTTTCTTTCATCTTTTATTATTTATTTTTTATTTTATTTTATTTTATTTTTCTTTTTTTACTAACTTGCCCCTTTGCCTTTTTTTTTTTTACAGGAATTAGAACTATTAGCAACTTGCACTTTGTTGTTTTCCCTACTTCTTTATATCTTTGAACAAAAGGTTGGTTTTTTTATTTTATATATATACGTATATATATGCACATATATTAATAGGGGCGTTCGACGTGCAACTGTCAGCTCCACCAGCACGATCTGACTTCTACTAGACACAGCCCCTATGTGGGTGACTATGTAGGCTGCAGGGGTGGTCATCAACTCCAACAACGATTTGACTCCTGCTAGACATGGCCCCTGTGTGGGTGATTGTGGTGCCTGCAGGGTGGTCGTCAGCTCCGCCAACAACGATCTGACTCCTGCGAACACGGCTTCTATGTGGGTGACTATGTAGCCTACAAGGGTTGGTCGTCAGCTTCGCCAACAACAATCTAACTCCTGTTAGACATAACCCCTATGTGGGTGACTGTGTAGCCGCAGGGGTGATCGTCAGCTTCGCCAACAACGATCTGACTCTTGCTAGACATGGCCCCTATGTGGTGGATTGTGTAGGCTGCAGGGGTGGTCGTTAGTTCACACCAATAACGATCTGACTTCTATTAGACACGGACCCTATGTGGGTGATTGTGTAGCCTGCAGGGGTGGTTTTCAGCTTCGCCAACAATGATCTGACTTCTGCTAGACGAACGGTCCCTATGTGGTGTGACTGTGTAGCCTACAGGGTGGGTTTGTCAACTCCGCCAACAAGATCTGACTCCTACTAGACACGACTTCTATGTGGGTTGTGTATAGCCACACAGGGTGGTCGTCAACTTTGCCAACAATGATCTGACTTTCTGCTAGACATAGCCTCTATGTGGATGACTGTGTAGCCTGCAGGGGTGGTCATCAGCTTCGCCAATAACGATCTGACTCCTGCTAGACACAACCCCTATGTAGGC
Organism: Benincasa hispida; assembly: GCF_009727055.1. Classification (NCBI taxonomy): domain Eukaryota; kingdom Viridiplantae; phylum Streptophyta; class Magnoliopsida; order Cucurbitales; family Cucurbitaceae; genus Benincasa; species Benincasa hispida. Next base: position 15,928,471 of record NC_052360.1, read on the forward strand.
GATTGTGTAGCCTGTAAGGGTAGTCGTCAGCTTCGCCAACAACAATCTGACTTCTACTAGACACGGCTCTATATGGATGACTGTGTAGCCTACAAGGGTTTGTCGTCAGCTCCGCCAACAACAATCTGACTCCTGCTAGAACCGACCCTTATGTGGTGACTAATGTACCTGTAGGGTTGGTCGTCAGCTTCACCAACCACGATCTGACTTCTGTTAGACACGACCCCTATGTGGGTGACTGTGTAGCCTGCAGGGGTGGTCGTCAGCTTCGCCAACGACGATCTAACTTCTGCTAGACACGCTTCTATGTGGGCGACTGTGTAGCCTGCAGGGGTGGTCGTCAACTCCGCCAACAACAATCTGACCCTTACTTGACACATTTCACTTTTTTTTTTCAAGTGGTATTTTATCTATATATATATATATTTTGCAGAACAATTCTTGAGGTGTATTTCATGGAGGATCCTGACCTAGGAGAAAAATGCTTAATCATGTTAAAAGATGGGAATCAACCTCTTGAAAGTGGAATTATCCTCCCCGTGGGAAAGGCGGTGTACGGAAATTTTATGGAATCTCAACCTCCCATAGACAATTCTATTTTCCCAACTCGATGGTCTAAAGAGCGACCGTGGTGCCCAATTCATCGCTGAAGACCTGGGTTCTAGAGTCTTCAATACATAACAAAGCTCCAAATGAAAATCCATAGTCAACCTTGGGTCACGGGGAATGAATAAAAAGTTTTTAAGCAAAGGCTTGCTAGATTTAAACTTAGAAAAGATCTTTTTGAAGAAGCAGCCGAAGTGGAGGAGAGCGTTACGATCATGGTCAGTGGTATGAGTAAATTATATTCTGAGAGGCTAATCATTGAATAGGAAAGCCAGAGGATGAGTTAATAATTTCTTGAGTATAACGCATGCTTGAGGACAAGCATGATTCTAAGTTTAGGGGTGGAATGATGACTAAAATTAGAGGGAACATAGTATGTGATGCATGACTGAGGTTATGTGTTTATACTCATGCGTCAGTGGTCATGCGATGGAATGGAATGTATGCGTTGATCTTATATACAATGACCATGCGTTCCTGTCACAAGTTTTCTTACGCTCTCGCCAAGTAAAATGAGAACGCAAGTTTCTCGAGTGATCCAAGGTCGAACTTAGGGATTTATAGCTGAATGTATGCGGTGTGTATTTACGGTGGATAAATAAAAGAATGATGCGGGTTGTAAGCTATAAACTACTCCTACTCCTAACTAATAGACAAAGCAGTGGAAGTATGAATGAGAGGTAGAGATACGGCAACTGTTGACGCGTAGTAAAATGCATGGAAAAATAGATAAAATGTGAGGATGTCTTCATCACAACCCTGAGCTTGACTACAAGGGCAACCCTAGCCAACGCAAGCTATGCGATCATGATATACACACTTGTGCCTAATTCTAGGATGCATGCGATGTATATGCGATAGTGCTGAGAAGCCTATTTCTAAGCCTCTATAACCCGCTCACGTGCTATCACACATAAGCGTGATGACCACATACCACTGTATCCTACTTCTGGACGCATGCAATATCCTATCCGTAGAGTGCATATGCTGTGTAATAGAAAACGGAGCTTATCTCTAAGTTCCCCATTCTTGCTTATGCATTCCAATCCACTCTCTCAAGTTTTAGATTTGGTTTTTAGACTACTCTCCCAAGTATGCCTAAATGATGAATGATGTGCTCATAAGACAAGGTAATTGCATAAACCTGGCTGACGTAAGATTATTCCTATCTCTAGTGGACACTTGTTTACATTGCTTAATGCAACCAACCACTTACCCTCCCAGGCAGTTAGTTGTTGTTGACTTTACTCATAGACAAGCATTGTGTCCACTTATAGACAAGCGTTGCTACAGCTTCATACTAAGAAAATAAGATTTTCTCACAACACTCACGCAACGCACACCTTCTGGTGGTTTTCTACATGCTTCATATTCCTATGTGATGGAACAAAAGACATACGCAGCGGAATAAGGATCTAATTACACTCTAATTGCTTTTAAATAAAAGGAAATTAGCATGCAAATGTATAAAAAATAGTAAACTAAAAGGGATAGAATATAACATTTGCAGCTCCCGAAAAATGCTTTTCCTCATTGAATCTCGACCCAAACTCTTCCGAACCACCACTAGAATTTACCCGCTATTCTCTGGACTCAGAATCGAGTTGTGGGACCCAGTGAATGAAGGAATGAAAGGGGGAAGAAATAGTGGTTCAAGGTTAATGTGAGAAAAAGGGTAATTTTTGTTAGAATTTTGGAAACCAAAATTATTAAAAAAAAAAAAAAATCAAGAAGAAGAGATAAAGATTTCAAAAACCTCTTTTTATTAAACAATAACATGCATCTAATGCCTGTAAAAACTCACCAAAATTCAACACCTCATAAAGCACTAAACCAAAGTGGGCTATATTTCATTCTATAATGTTTACACATAGTCCACTTAAGTTAGTGGGATTATCTAACAAAAATGTTGGATAATTCCACTAACTCTTAGTCAAGGGCAAAATGGTCTTTTTTTCAATTTGGTCGAAGTCAAACTTTGACTTTTTGCGAAAAAGTCAACCCTTTGAATTTTTATAGTTTTGACCCTCTTGACTAATTTTGACCTCCCGAACATGAATCCGCATTCATATTTTCAAAATTCAAATCACATTTGAATATAGAGCACCATACAAAAAACCGATAGGAATATCACATATACTTGTCGGTTTTAATCCCTTTTCCTAATTTGAACAATTCAAATTAATCCAACATACTGTACTAAGTTTAATTCATATGAGCTAGCAAGGGGACCTAATGGACATACAGATCATGGACTCCAACAATCCGAGATTAACCAGTAAAACTCTTTAACCTAATTAATCAACATTTGTTAACTAACGGGTCATTCCACTAAAGTCCCGTAGTTGCACTCCCCTCATTGTAGATATATTTTTGTCCATCTGATATAACCATAATCAGTAAGTCAATCTTTCACAGGTTGTTCGTGGTTTTGGCTGGGTCAAAAAACCGTTTTACCCCCGAAAACACTTCTTGTTCCTTCAGTCACACTGAACCTCTAAAGAACAATTGATTTGTGGTCCAACCAACAAATCCAGTTCCTCTCAGCCTAGTGAGAGGGTGGGATCCCTTATTCTTATTCCGAAGTCGGCACTTAAAGGAATAACCTAGATACTACCCTTAGAGACAGGTAGGAGTAAAGTCCATCTTGCACCCTATGTCCCTAGTTATTTACCCGGTCTTACCTCTGAAATGGGAGGCTTATTGAGCCAGCACTGTTGAGTTGCTCTCACCCATGCACATCTAAGGATAATCTCGAATAAACAGGAGTTCATAGTTAGCTTAGGATTGAGATCGACTTACCTAAGTCATCAAATTTGAATTAGTCAGTTTTAAATAGTAAATGGTGTTATAAAGTAAAAGTGACTAAGTCGTGGTCTAGTCTTATATAAACTCATTGCATAGGATGCCCCCACTCACATATCTCTATATGAACTATTCAGGATCACATCATTTGTACTAACTACAAAGTGGGCCGCATCCATAGTGTCCCCAAAACAAGGCACCCAACCTTATCCCTATAATGTAGACCATTTTAGGCTATATACTCAAACTTGATTCATGTTTTATGTCATCACATAAAGTTCAAGTCTATATTAAATAGCCTCAAGACCTTAGTTTATTGGATTCAAGATTACAATTTCAATAACAATTTTATCGAAAAACAAAACAAAATATGTTTATCAATTTACAAACTACGAGTTTTAGGACATAAAATCCAACAAACTCCCACTTGGACTAAAACTCCTAGTGGAGTATCATAATGTTGAATTTAAGTGAGAAACAGAAACATGTGAGTACAACAAACACATTAATATAATAAACTAGGGCATATACCCAAAAGTTCTCCCACTTGTCCTAGTTTTCAAACTTCGTAGACCTAAACTCTGTAGGTGACCTTCAAACACTTTAGCCGTGAGGGCCTTTGTAAAAGGATCAGCAATGTTTTGCAGTGTATCCAGTAAGGATCAAATCCTTAGTACCATACACGAGCATGTAGTTCCTCGTTCTCCAAAGATACTTGAGGATATTCTTAACGACAATCCAATGATCATATTCAGGATTGGACTGATACCTACTGAATATCCCTACTGCGTAGCATATGTTAGGTCTAGTACATAACATCGCATACATCAGGCTCCCTACTGTGGAAGCATAGGGAATGTGTCCCATATCCTCAACCTCATGAGGTGTCTTAGGACATTGATCCTTTGACAAATGAATTCTATATCTGTAAGGTAACAGACCTCTTTTGGAATTCTGCATCTTATACCTAGACAACATTTTGTCTATATAAGTTGCTTGAGAAATGGCTAGTGTTCTATTCTTGCAGTTCCGAATAATCTAAATCCCGAGAACATACTGCGCATTTCCCAAACCTTTCATTTGGAACTGCGTTACTAGCCAATTCTTGATGTCAATTAGGTAACCTATTTCTTTCCCAATAAGTAGAATATCGTCAACATATAAAACTAAGAACGCTATAGTAGAATTGACGATTTTCTTGTGAACACAAGGCTCGTCAACATTCTGTTCAAAGCCATAAGATTTGATCGCAGTATCAAATCTTATATTCCAAGATCTAAAAGCTTGTTTCAACCCCTAAATGGATTTTTGAAGCTATACAAACCTTTTGTTCTTGACCCTGTGCAATAAACCCCTCTGGTTGAGCCTATAGATACTATCCTCAAGATTGTTGTTTAGAAAGGCTGTCTTGACATCCATCTACCAAATTTCATAGTCATAAAAGGTGGCAGTGGATAAGAGTATTCTAATCGACTTAAGCATGGCAACGGGAGAGAAAATTTCTTCATAGTCCACTGCCTCTCTCTGGGTATAACCCTTTGCCACAAGTCGAGCCTTAAAAGTCTGTACTTTACTGGCTTGGTCTCGTTTTCTCTTGTAGATCCACCTAAAACCAATTGGTTTTACATCATTTGGTTGATCTACAAGTTCCCAGACAAAATTGAAGTACATAGACTCCATTTCGAGATCCATGGCTTTGACCCACTAATCAAGGTCCCATCTTTTATCGCCTATTTATAGGTCGATGGATCCTCTATGTCGTCATCGGGTATGACGACTTGTGTTTTTGTTAAACCCAAGTAATGGTCAGGTTGATAAACAACCCTCCCACTACATCAAGGCATTCTCAACTCTTGAGAAGGATGTGACTGACCATATGTACTAGTTTTATCTACTACTTTAGTAGATGAACTAGCTCTATCTGTAGCGTCTTCGAAAATTTCATTCAATACTAGTCTACTGCGAGGTTGATGACTTCTTATGTGGTCTTCCTCTAAGAATGTGGCATTTTTTGATATAAATACCTTACTCTCTTAAGGATCGTAAAATAGACCACCTTTTGTTTCTTTTGGATAACCTACAAATAGGCATAGTTTTGAACAATGTTCCAATTTTTTAGGATTTTACAACAACACGTGTGTCGAGCATCCCTAAATCCTAAAGTGACGTAAACTGCCTTTACGCCCTTTCCATAGCTCATAAGTGTTTCTGAAATACTTTTAGAGGGAACGTTATTCAAAATATAGACAGAAGTTTCTAATACATGTCCCCAAAAGGAATCAGGTAACTTAGCAAAGCTCATCATTGAGCGAACCATATCCAACAAGGTTCTATTTATTCTTTCATATACACCGTTCTACTGAGGCATATTAGGTGCAGAGAGTTGTGACTTGATTCCGTGTTCTATCATATAGTCCTGGAATCTTAAGTCCATGTACTCCCCACCTCGATCTGATCATAATGTCTTAATTGTTTTACCTAACTGGTTCTCAACCTCAGTCTTATATTCTTTGAACTTTTCAAAAGAATCAGACTTGTGATGCATTAGGTAAATATGACCATATTGAATAATCATCAATAAAACTGATGAAATATTCATACCCACCTCGAGCTTTGACATTCATCGGTCCACAGAGGTTCGAATGTACGAGCTCTAAGGGTATTGTGGCTCTGAGACCTTTTCTAGTAAAAGATCTCTTAGTCATTTTTCCCTCAAGACAAGACTTACATTGAGGTAAAGAATTCTCTTCTAACTAATTTAGGAGTCCATTCTTAACCAATCTCTCAATCCTTTTGAGATTTATATGGCCAAGTGTTAAGTGCCATAGATAGGTATTAGAAGAAACTTTTTGTCTTTTATTCTGAGTTTCAGCTGTTCCAAACATCTCAGTATTTAAGACAAATTTTGCTTTAGTTAGTCTTAACTTATATAAGGTATTTTCAAGTATAGCAGAACAAATTTGAATACCTTTTCTGATAATGAATGCTTCATTAACTTCAAAAGATATTTTATACATTTGTTCCAATATACATGTGATAGATATTAAATTCCATCTCATTTTAGGAGCATAAAAAACATTTTTAAGTATGATATATCTATTGCTGAAAAACAACTTTATGTCTTTCACTACTTCGGCTGAGACAACCTCCCATGTTCTAACCTTGAGGGTGATCTTGCCTTCTTCAAGCTTTTTCCAGGAATTAGTTTCCTAAAAAGAGAAGCAAATATGATTAGTGGCTTCTGAATCAAATATCCAGGTTGAGGTATCATACTCCACTAACGATGTTTCAGCAACTAGTAAATCATATTTACCTTGTGCTTCTTTTTCTGCTTTTTCATAGGAGTATTCCCCTTACCCTTCTTTTCATTTGAACCTTTTTGTTCTTTGAAGGTCTAGCTTTAGTTTTAGAGGACGATCCTTTTAAAACTTTCTTTGTGGTGACAACATTTGCCTCCACTTCTTTCCCCTTAGACTTCGTAAGAGTTTGAAAACGTTGGAGCTCGTTAAGAAGGGTTGTTAAATTAAACTCTATCTTATTCAAAGAAGCATTCCTTTGAAAAGGTATGAAGCTCTTCGGAAGAGACTCCATAATAAAGCTAACCTGATTTTCCTCATCGATGGCGCCACCATTTACTTCAGCAATATTGAAGTGGACCATCATGTCCAGAACATGTTCTCTAACAGAGGTCCCTTCCTTCATACACTTATTGTAAATGTACTTAATTGCCTTGTGTCTTAGGATTGATGACGGTTGCTCGAACATCTCTTTTAATGAATCCATGATAGCCTTAGCTATGCCCAAGGATTCGTATTTCTTCGCCAATACATCAGTCATGTTGGCAAGAATATAGATAGGGCTTTATCATTAGCTTTAACCCATCGATCATAAGCATCCTGACTAGTTCAGCTAGCATTCGAGGCAAGGGCCTGAGGACATTCCTCAGTTAAGACAAATCTCAGGTCATCTATTACTAGTATTGTATTCAGATTGTTTTTCCATGTTGAGTAGTTGTTGCCGTTAAGTTTTTCATAAGCTAATAGTTGAACTAAAGAGCTAGTCATGCTGAAAAGAAAAACATATCCTTTTTAGTAAAAACATTAATCTTTAAAATCCAATCAAGTTTAGCAAAAAAATAATGTCCCATCATTTTTATATTTGCAACGATATTTCAACAGTTTAGAATAACCTTCACCGAGAGGTGATCGACTATTCCTCCGTTGAACCAAGACTTTCTTGACTAGATACTATCACCAGAATAACTCTTATTCCTATAGTAACTTAGTTATCGCTACTTTGGTCAAGAATTTACTAACACTTGGTAATTCTCATAAGTGTGACCCTCCATTTTCAAACCTCAAAGATCGGAATCATTATGCTCCTAAAGTTGGAAAGAAAAGAATGAAAACGGACCTGAGAAACCCTATCAATTTCTAGAGTTCGCATGAGTTCTGAATCCTATAATACAGCCCTTCGATTGGTAAGGTCGATCCAGAGATGACATGCAGGCACATTATAGGAATCTCATGGCACGACCTAATGGAAGAGACCGTAGATGTGTTGACACACTTCCTTCTTCCACTTACTATGAAAAACTATCCCTATTCACCTTGGTATTGACTCATGCAAACACTCTTCGAATGGAGTTCGCTCCCAAGGAAGCCCAAAGCCAAGCATGAATCTCACAGTGAGAACTCTTAGGGACGCTAGAGCTAAAAAGCTAAAAGTACATTACTTCTCTCCAGCTGAAGTGTTCTAGACGGTTAGGATATAAAATACTTAGCGATATATTTCGGCTAATTGAAACATATCCTAAGTCTAGGTGATTCATTCGAGTATAACTTTTATACAGGATTTTTAACCTACGATGTCTAGGCGATAAACAAATTTTATTACCTCACACCGCTCACGCATGCTCATAAAACCAGTTTAACCTAACTCAGATGCCGGCTCGATCTCCAAGTAGAAGGTGTTCCGTGAACCATCAACTTAAAAACCTTCAACCTTAGTCATCTTATCTGACTTTTTGCCAAGATCTTGCCGGGTAAGTTTTCTTGTAACTTCGATTTTACAAGATATCGACCTATTTTCTATGAAAAATTGGGATTGCTCGATGGTTAACCCTAAGTGAGCATGCATCTTATCTTTATTATAGATTTTAGAAGTCTAGGTTATTTCATAACAATTATAAAATAAATTATAACAATTATAACCCTAGAGCATTCATCTATAACACGCTTCCTTCAAACAAACATGCTTTAATGTAACACTTATATTAAAACTAAGCATGCATAGTATATATTTTATAACACTTATAACATATAACAAATGTATGTCACATACTTTTTGTTGGATTTTATGTCCTAAAACTCGTAGTTTGTAATATCATATTCTTGTTCAATAAAGTTGTTATTGAAAATCTTTAGTAAATTTAAATTCAATATTCATGAATCCAATAAACCAAGGTTCCGAGGCTATGAAGTTTAAGTTTGAACTTTATGTAGCGACATAAATGTGGATCAAGTTCAAATATATAGCCAAAATAGTCTATAGTATATGAATAAGGTTGGGCGCCTTATTCTGGGGACACTATGGATACGAACCATTTTATAGTTTGTACAAACGATGTGATCCTAAACCGTTTATGTGGAGACATGGAAATAGGGGCATCCTATGTAAAGAGTTTACATAAGACTAAACCATGAAATCGTCACTTTTTACGTTCTAAACGCTATTTAATATATAAAACTGACTATTTCGTTAGTAGATGACCTAGGTAACCTAATCTTAATCCTAAGCTAACTATGAACTCCTGTTCACTCGGAATTATCCTTAGATCTACATAGGTGAGGGCAGCTCATTATTGCTGGCCCAATAAGCCTCCCATTTCAGGGGTAAGATCAAAATGGATAGCTAAGAACATAGGGTCCAAAACAAAATTCACTCCTACCCGTTATAGAGATAGTAGATAGGTTGTTCCCTTTAGTACTAAATCCAGGTCTTGAACAAGGGGCCCACCCTCTCCTTGGCCCGAGAGGGGTTCGATTTATAGGTTGGACCTTAAACCAATTATTCATTAGAGGATCAGTGGAACTTAAGGAATAAGATGTAGTCTCGAGAGTAAAACGGTTTTTATGACCCAGCCGAGATTACGAACAACCTGTGAAGGATTAGCTTACTAATCATGGTTATATCAAATGGACACAAATATATTTATGGGTCCATTAGGTTCCCCTACTAGCTCATATGGGATAAACTTAGAACAGTATGATAGAATAATTCGAATTGTTTGAATGAGGTGAAGAAAGAGAAACCGACAAGTATATGTGATATAGTGGTCGGTTTTTCAGTTTAGAGATACAGCTTTAATATTTAAATTTGATTTAAAATCAAGAATATGAATATGTTCATATTTGGAAGCTCGGAAATAATGGAAATGGCCAAAGATGTAAAAAGTCAAAGAGTTGACTTTTGACTTTGAAAAGTCAAACTTTGACCGACCTTATATTTAAATGTGATTTGAATTTTGAGAAAATGAATGCGGATTCATGCTCGGGAGGTCAAAATTAGTCAACACGAAAACGATCATAAAAAATTCAAATTGTTGACTTTTCGATCAAAGTTTGACTTTGACAAAATGACTATTTTGCCGTTTGACTAAAGTTAGTGGGAAAATCCAAACTTTTGTTGGATAATTCCACTAACAAGATAGTGGGTTAGGTGTTGGCTTATAGTGGAGACATCAAGCCCACTTAGATAGTGGATTCTAGGTGTTGGATTTTTATGAATTTGTTTCATGTAATTTTGCATGGCTTTTTTCTATAAATATAGGCTTTCAATTTGGATAAAAGACTTTTGACATTTTGCCAAAATTGGCTTCAAATTTGGGCTGGAAAAAATCACTATTTTTTAGAAAAATTCAAAACCCAAATCCAACCCAAAATTCCATCTTCTATTTTCATCTCTTTCTCTCTCTCAGGTTCTTCATCCATCGGGTCCCACAATCCGGTTCTGAGTCCAGAGGATAATATGTCAGCTCTAGTGGTTGTCCGGTTCGTGTTCGAGTGGAGATAGAAGAGTTTCGAGAGCTTCAAAGTTAAGATTTCAAAAAAAAACCTAATTAAATAATTTAGGGTTGTATGTTTAATTTCTGCAATTAGAGTAAAATTGATCCTCATTTCCGCTGTGCATGCCTATTTTTCCATCACTTTTCCTATGGTGGGGTTTTTAAACTCTATGGCATACTATATGCACACATCATCAAACAACATTATACATCACATGCATAATAAGTAAACAACACTAAAGTGGACCGAATTTGGCATTAAAAACAAATAAATAACTAATTTATTACAGAAATCAGAAACTAGCTTCCCGGAATCGGCTTCAAACACTTTGAATCATCTAAAACCGCTCAAAAACCACTCGAACTGGCCCAAAAACACCAAAAACCAAGTTGAACTGGTACACCCGGCTCAACCAGGTCAAACGAACCGGTCCAGACCGTCTGGACCGGCTGGTCAACATGCACTGGCACGATAAACGAAAGCGCGAGCGGGTCGGGTCGAACGAAAAGCACGGGTGCGCAAGCGCGAATCAACAGGCGGCAAACCGGGATAGCGCACGGATGCACGGGTTGTGGTCGAGTGGCATACGCAGCTGCTTCGAACCAGATTAGAACTCGGGCTGGTGGGTCGGGTCATCAGGTCTAGTGGCTAAACGGGTCTGGAATAAAAAATCCTTCAATTTTGATGTTGTCTTCTCTCCCGGAACCGAGCAATTACAACCTAATTTCAACTCTAATGACTCTAATAAAATTACAGACCCTTTTTCACACATTAATGCTCATAAACATGTGAGCAATTACAAATTTCCACAAGAAATTTAAAGAAAAACAATGGCAAAATCGTAAAAAATCCACTTTAGTCCACATTTCATTTAACACTTGAAAGAAGGGGAAAAAATACCCACCAAAAGCAATTGAGCGTAATTAAAGCATACTCTAATACCACATGATGGAACACAAGAAATACGCAGCGGAATAAGAATCTAATTACACTCTAATTGCTTTTAAATAAAAGGAAATTAGCATGCAAATATATATATAAAAAAAACAGTAAACTAAAAGGGATAGAATACAACCTTTGTTGCTCCCGAAAAATGCTTTTCCTCGCTGAATCTCGACCCAAACTCTTCCAGACCACCACTAGAGTTTACCCGCTATTCTCTAGACTTAGAATCGGGTTGTGGGACCCGGTGAATGAAGGAATGAAAAGGGGAAGAAATAGTAGTTCAAGGTTAATGTGAGAAAAAGGGAAATCTTGGTGAGAATTTTGGAAACCAAAATTAAGAAAACTTTTTTCAAGAAGAGAAAAAGATTTCAAGAACCTCTTTTTATTAAACAATTACATGCATCTAATGCATGTAAAAACTTACTAAAATTCAACACCTCACAAAGCACTAAACCAAAGTGGGCTATGTGTCATTCTATAATGTTTATACATAGTCCACTTAAGTTAGTGGGATTATCCAAAAAAAATGTTGGATAATTCCACTAACTCTTAGTCAATGGAAAAATGGTCTTTTTTTCAATTTGGTCGAAGTCAAACTTTGACTTTTTGTGAAAAAGTCAACCCATTGACTTTTTACAGTTTTGACCCTCTTGACTAATTTTGACCTCCCAAATATGAATCCGCATTCATATTTTCAAAATTCAAATCACATTTGAATATAGAGTGCCATACAAAAAACCGATAGGGATATCACATATACTTGTCGGTTTTAAACCCTTTTCCTAATTTGAACAATTCAAATTAATCCAACATACTGTTCTAAGCTTAATCTATATGAGCTAGCAGGGGGACCTAATGGACCTACAAATCATGGACTCCAACAATCCAAGATTAACCAGTAAAACTCTTTAACCTAATTAATCAACATTTGTTAACTAACGGGTCATTCCACTAAAGTCCCGTAGTTGCACTCCCCTCACTGTAGATATATTTTTGTCCATCTGATATAACTATAATCAGTAAGTCAATCTTTCACAGGTTGTTTGTGGTTTTGGCTGGGTCAAAAAACTATTTTACCCCTGAAAACACTTCTTGTTCCTTCAGTCCCATTTAACCTCTAAAGAACAATTGATTTGTGGTCTAACCAACAAATCCAGTTCCTCTCAGCCTAGTGAGAGGGTGAGGCCCCTTGTTCTTATTCCAAAGTCAGCACTTAAGGGAACAACCTAGCTATTACCCTTAAAGATGGGTAGGAGTGAAGTCCATCTTGCACCCTATGTCCCCAGCTAATTACCCGGTCTTACCCCTGAAATGGGAGGCTTATTGAGCCAGCGCTGTTGAGCTGCTCTCACCCATGCAGATCTAAGGATAATCCCGAATAAACAAGAGTTCATAGTTAGCTCAGGATTGAGATCGAGTTACCAAGGTCATCAAATTTGAATTAGTCAGTTTTAAATAGTAAACGATGTTATAAAATAAAAGTGACTAAGTCGTGGTCCAGTCTTATACAAACTCATTGCATAGAGCTAGTGGCCCTACAAAAGAAAAGGAAACGAAGGACGCTCAGTCGCCGGGGCACTCGCTTTATATCTCCCCTTTACTCCTATTTCAAGCTTCAGGTTCGAAATCTCTCGTCTTTCAATCTGAAATAGGTCTTTCAGAAGATAGTGGATTACTAGCGTGAAGCAAGGGTGCATGGCAGGCTATGTTGTTCCCCCGGTGTGAAACCAGTTGGTTCCGTAGTTTTAGAATTCTACTGATCCCAAGTACTCCATCTCCATCATTGCATATGGGACCCCCACTCACATATCTCTATATGAACGATTTAGGATCACATCGTTTGTACTAACTACAAAGTGGGTCGCATCCATAGTGTCCCCAGAACAAGGTGCCCAACCTTATCCCTATACTGTAGACCATTTTAGGCTATATACTCGAACTTGATCCATGTTTTATGTCATCACCTAAAGTTCAAGTCTACATTAAATAGCCTCAGGACCTTAGTTTACTAGATTCAATATTACAATTTCAACAGCAATTTTATCGAAAAACAAAACAGAATATGTTTATCAATTTACAAACTACGAGTTTTAGGACATAAAATCCAAGTGGTATGTTGATAGGTAGCGCCAGCGTTCTTCAACCCGAAGGGCATTATCTTGTAGCAATATATCCCTTTTGAGGTTCGAAATGCCGTCATTTCCTCGTCTGCAAAGGCCATTTGTATCTGGTTATACCCGAAAGATCCGTCCATGAAGGATAAGGCCTCTTGTCCCATTGTCGCATCGACCATGATCTCTGTGATGGGCAATGGAAAATCATCTTTCAGGCATGCGCTGTTTAGGTCGCAGAAGTCTACACAGACACAAAGCTGTCCATTCTTTTTTCTAATCGAGACAATGTTGGCTATCCATGTTGGATATTTAACTTCGCGAATGAACCCAGCTTCAATCAGCTTATTGACCTCAACCTCAATCTGGGGGATAAGTTTTGGCTGAAAGCGTTGCTGAGCCTGCTTAATGGGCCGACACCCTTGTTTGATCGCGAGATGGTGGACTGCTACCTTTGGATCTAGTTCCCAGCATCTCTTTGTATGACCAGGCGAAAACATCCCTGTATTCGGTGAGCAAACTCATGTATTTGCCCTCTTCCCCTTCCGAGAGGGATGCACTAATGAAAGTCAAATGCGGTTCTTTTCTGTGCCCAGATTCACCTCTTTTAGCTCGTCCACCGTGGATTGGCCACCGTTCTCTAGACCTTGCAAAGCGTCCTCCACTTCCTCTTCGGTTATACCTTCTTCAGATTCTTTGGTGATGGTGATGTGGTTGCACGAAGTTTCACCTTCCTCCAACCCTAAATTTCCACTATGAGGATTGGTGAAAACGACGTCGCACCTCTTCACTTTGGGTGAGCCCTCACTTGTGTTTAGAGTAAAAAAGGTCTTTCTCTTCATGCGTGAGGGGATGGTACTACGGATTTCTCCATCACTTCTTGCCTTTCCTTACAGCTTCTGGTCCAATGACCTTTCAGCGTTGTTAAGGTCGATTCGTAACTAGATGGACGCTCGGGGTATTGGCCCCCTCTTTCTTATAGTCATTTTAGGGGCGTCAGCACAGGCTTTTCTCTTCCCCTTTGTCTTACTAGGGACATATTGGCCGAGGGGATCTTCAACCCTCTCGTGCTTCAGGCGATCAAAAATGGTAGCACGGGGTTTTCCTTCGCTCTCCTTTGGGACTACACCTAGTCTCTTGAAGGCTGACAGTCGCACCACCACCGACGGTTGATAGATGATTTTCTCCTTTCCTTCATTTGGTATAGTCAACCTTCGAAAGACTGGGCATCGAGTAGCTCTAGGAATAGTATGTGGGCTTCCCCTTTCTGCTTATGTAATGCTTAACCTCTCGAAGACCAAGGCGTGTGTGGCAGACGGTCTAATACAATTGAAGGCTGAGGCTTTTTTATCTTTGCCCTCCTTTTCTCCTATATCATCGAATTCTTCTGTAGTGATATGATTGTTGTTGGCCACTTCCCTTTTGCCTTTCTGATTATACGGACTAGCTCTGACAGCTCATATCTGAGTCCCGCCCTCGACGTGGGTATAGCATGTCCCTCTTACAAAATATTCTTTTGGGTCGACGAGAGTCGAGGTTGCTCATAAATCTTAAAACTCTTGAACTCAGTGTGAGTTGTAAAGTCATAGCCCGCCTTCACCAACAGCTTGTAAGCTTTGGGATTGAATCCATCTTCAGTTCGCCTCTCGGGCAGCTTTAACCCCGTCACTTCTGCCTCTAGCTTGTGGACTTCCTGCTTCGTTATCGGCTTGAGGGGTGTGACGAAACTCTCCTTTAGAATTTCTATGTCGCCGACCTACAAATCTTTTGAGCATTCCGTAAAAAGTGACTCACCCTTTTTCTATCTCAGCAAAGGGACATAGCGCAGAATCGGAGGTTTTAAGACCTTTTTGCCCCTCACCACGAGTGTTTCTCCAACGCCAAGGGATGTCCTACTCTATTTTGAGCTAGAGGTTTGTACCTTGCTATCTGCCCCTTTCTCTGCATCTATTGGTGACCTCAACCGAGATCCAACTGCTTTCTTTGCCAACAAGGTCTCTGTTGGTATAGTCTCACTGGAATTCTCGCTCTTTAGGTAAAACATTGCATCTGCGAAGTGAGACTACCTCAAAAAATGGATTAGAATCTGTTTCAACCTTCTTAATCCCATCTTGTTAACACTTGAAACACTGATGCAGTGTCAATGTCATCACACCATTCCCATGAATCCAAGGGCGTCCCAATAGTAGCCTATAGGTGGTCTTTAAGTCTATCACATGAAACAGTGTGGCAGCCTTCAGATCGCAAATGAGGAGATCTAAGCGTATCATGCCTATCGCCCTTTGACTGCCTTGATTAAAACCCTGAATTACTAATTTGTTGTTTGATAGATCTTCCATGAATATGCCCAACTGTTTCATAGTCAACTTAGGCATTATATTGACTGTGGATCTGTGTCGATGAGGATTCGACCCACTCTCTGTTCTCGAATGTATTTAGAGACGTACAAAGATCTATTATGCAATTTGGATCCTAGTAGCAGATCTTTGTCTGAGAAGCCTATGGATGTGCAACACGAGGCATACGCACGTGTTGTGGAGGTCGATGCGCCAGTTGCGTTGGATTCTAACAGTGCCTCAATGAGGGTCGTCTTAGCTTCTCACGGGAGTAAGAGCAGGTCGTCTATGTTGAATGGTGATGAACCCTTTGGCTCTTCTTGTTAGACTTAAACAACATGCAACGGAAGTATCAAGGATACATAAGCATTCTAATTCACTAATTTTGGCAAAAAACTAAAGCATGTTGTTCATAAAAATGGGTTTTCAGAACATACCTTTGAAGAACTCTTCAAGAAAATCGTCTATTCAGCTGTTGTCTTCACCTGATATCAACTTTAACCACCTCAAAGCCTTCCCTACTATGCTCTTGAAGCTTTAGGCAGAGTTGTGGGACTCAAGAACAGCTTGTAGATGTGGACAAACAAGGGAAGCTTACAGCAACAAGTTGAAGAAGGCAGCTTCTTCTTCACCACGATTTTTCTCTCAAAATTCTGTATTCATCTCTCTCTCCAACAACTCCAATCTTCTTTATATATCAAGATGAACATGCAAAGAGATGGAGTGCATGGCTTACAGCTCATGCTTGGAGAATCAAGGTAGAGAAGACCATGGTTTGTGTGTGAGCATAAAGATGTTCATAATGGAAAAACTCTTTTTCCATTATGTACAAACATGTAAAACGAATTTCCAATTCCTTTTTAAAACAAAAAAAAATGACTTTTAAACCATTTTAATTTAAAAATGGATTTTCTTAAATTAATTTTTACACGATAATCATCTTTATATATTTAAATCATATTTAAATATTTATTCTCTTGTTCTGTTTAATTTGAACGTTTCAAATTAATTTCTCAAGCTACCCTAAAGCGTGCCCATTTACGAGGTAGTAGGGGGACCTCGCGGACCTACAGATCATGGACTCCAACGATCCGAGATTAATCGGTTAAACTCATTAGACCGATTTAACCCCCATTCGTTAACTAATGGGTGATTCCACTAAAGCCCATAGTTGAACCCCTCTCACTGTAAATATATTATGTCTACTCGATATAACCATGATTAGTAAGTTAACCCTTCACAGGTTGCTCGTAATAACGGTTGGGTCGAATCTCTGTTTTACCCCCGAAATTACCTCTTGATCCTTAAGTTCCACTAATCCTCTAATGAACAATTGTTTTGTGATCCAATCAACAAATCGAATCCCTCTCAGACCAATGAGAGGGTGAGGCCTCTTGTTTAAGACCTAGAATCGGCACTTAAAGGGAACAACCTCTCTACTAACCCTAATCGGTTAGGAGTGAATTCCCTCATGCACCCTATGTTCCCAGTTATTCATCTGATCTTATCCCTAAAATGGTAAGCTTATTGAGATGAAGCAATTGGTCTACTCTCACCATTTGCAGATCAAAGGATAATCTCAAATAAACAGGAGTTCATAGTTAGCTTTGGATTAAGGTTAAGTTACCAAGGTCATCGCTTTGAAATTATCAGTCTTAAACAGTAAACAGCGTTATAAAGTAAGAGTGACAAGTTTCGTGGTCCGATCTTGCATAGGACACCCTCACTCCTCATGTCTCAACATGCATGAATTAGGATCACTTCGTATGTAGCATTTCACAACACTTTGTAACAACTACAGAGTAGGCCACATCCAATAGTGTTACCAGAATAAGGTACCCAACCTTATTTATATACTATAAATCATTTTGACTATTTACTCGAACCTGATCCACTTGTATGTCTCCACATAAAGTTCAACTACTCATATAATAGTCAAGGGACTTAGGTTTATTGAATTTCTAAAAAACATATATTCAACAACAATTTTATTAAATTCTCATAATAAGTTCTAATGTTTACAAACCACGAGTTTTAGGACATAAAACCCAACAAACTCCCACTTGGACTAAAACTCCGGTGGTAACTAATATATCCGATATATAAGACTGAGTTTCTGAGTTTTATAGAGAAATACAATAAACTAGGGCATCCCATACCCATGGTTTTTGCCATTTAGTATCTCATACCTGATATTTCTCCCACTTGCCCTAGGTTATTAACCTCTGGTATTTCTAGTCTTACTAGACGATTCTTAAACACTTTGGCCGAGAGAATCATTGTAAGCATATTGGTATACAAATAGGTTTCTAATGGGGAATTCATCTATTTCTCAATAATGGTTAGGAAACATATTTTCCTCCTACTACATTGAGGTACTCTCAACTCTTTGATTAAGATGGTCTAACCTGCCTTAACAACTCTTGTTAACAGTCAAAGCTAGAAATCTTAAATTCATTATACTTCGATCTTAGCCATTTAAATATTTGAATATTTGTTGATGGCTATTAACAATTTGATTCTTAACAGAAGTTGCTAGAACAAACCTAATTTTTGAAAATGAACATTTTATTCATGACAAAAAATATGTACAAAACGTTCATTACAAGATTTAACAAAAGCAGGTAATTTACATCTTCATCAGCAACTTCTCCTACTAGATGAGCTGAGCAAACAGTCTCCAGGATCTAAGTAGCCTGTTTGCCTTTCTCTGCTCTCTTCTCTACAAGATATTTAGGGCAATTTCTCTTCCAGTGCCCCAGCTCGTTGCAGTGGAAACATTTCCCTTTCTCTGCAGCGGTTTTCTTGCTCTTCTTACCAGCAAGCTTTTCCCTTTCCCTTTGTCTTTCTTCGCTAGAATACTCTTAGTCTGTGAAGACGAGGCAACTTCAGGCTTGGAGGACATTCCTCTCTTTCCAGTAGAAGCAACATTTACTTCTGGTACTGGTTCCAGACCTTTAATTCTCAACATGGTCTGATAATCTGCAGCTCATTAAGCAGAGTAGTCAAGTTGTATTCAATTTTATTCATCAAGGCATTGGTACAAAATTGCAGAAAACTCTTCGGAAGAGATTCTAGAATAAAGCCAACTTGACACCTTTTATCCATCATAGCACCGTTCACTTCAGCCACATTAAAATGGACCATCATGTCCAGGACATGTTCACGAACATTGGTCCCCTCTTTCATGCGACCATTGTAAACGTATTTGATAGCATCATGCCTCAGGGTGAAGGACGGTTGTCCAAACATCCCTCTTAGAGATTCCATAAGCATGTTGTTCATAAGCATGCCTCAGAGTTAAACAACATGCAACGGAAGTATCAAGGATCCATAAGCATTTTAATTCACTAATTTTGGCAAAAACCTAAAGCATGTTGTTCATAAAAATGGGTTTTCAGAACGTACCTTTGAAGAACTCTTCAAGAAAATCGTCTGTTCAGCTGCTGTCTTCACTTGTATCAACGTGAACCACCTCAAAGCCTTCCCTACTATGCTCTTGGAGCTTTAGGCAGAGTTGTGGGACTCAAGAACAGCTTGTAGATGTGGAGAAACAAGGGAATCTCACAGTAGCAAGTTAAAGAAGATAGTTTCTTCTTCATCACGATTTTTCTATCAATCTTATGTATTCATCTCCCTTTCCAACAACTCCAATCTTCTTTATATATCAAGATGAACATGCAAAGAGATGGAGTGCATGGCTTGCAGCTCATGCTTGGAGAATCAAGGTAGAGAAGATCATGATTTGTGTGTGAGCATAAAGAAGATCATAATGGAGAAAACTCTTTTTCCATTATGTACAAACATGCAAAACGAATTTCCAATTCCTTTTTAAAACAAAAAATGACTTTTAAACCATTTTAATTTAAAAATGGATTTTCTTAAATTAATTTTTGCACAATATTCATCTTTATATATTTAAATCATATTTAAATATTTATTCTTTTGTTTCGTTTAATTTGAACATTTCAAATTAATTTCTCAAGCTACCCTAAAGCGTACCCATTTACGAGGTAGTAGGGGGACCTCGCGGACCTACAGATCATGGGCTCCAACGATCCGAGAGTAATCGGTTAAACTCATTAGACCGATCTAACCCCCATTCGTTAACTAATGGGTGATTCCACTAAAGCCCATAGCTGAACTCCCCTCACTGTAGATATATTATGTCCACTCGATCTAACCATGATTAGTAAGTTAACCCTTCACAGGTTGCTCGTAATAACGGCTGAGTCGAATCTCTGTTTTACCCCCAAAACTACCTCTTGATCCTTAAGTTCCACTAATCCCCTAATGAACAATTGATTTGTGATCCAATCAACAAATCGAATCCCTCTCAGGGCAATGAGAGAGTGAGGCCTCTTGTTCAAGACCCAGAATCAGCACTTAAAAGGAACAATCTCTCTACTAACCTTAATCGGTTATGAATGAATTCTCTCTTGCACCCTATGTTTCCAGCTATTCATCCGGTCTTATCCCCAAAAATGGTAAGCTTATTGAGCAGAGGAAATTGGTCTACTCTCACCGTTTGCAGATCAAAGGATAATCCCGAACAAACAGGAGTTCATAGTTAGCTCAGGATTAAGGTTAAGTTACCTAGGTCATCGCTTTGAAATTGTCAGTCTTAAACAGTAGAGTGACAAGTTTCGTGGTCCGAACTTGCACAAAAATCATTTGCACAGGACACCCCCACTCCTCATGTCTCAACATGCACGAATTAAGATCACTTCGTATGTAGCACTTTACAACACTTTGTAACAACTACAGAGTAGGCGCATCCAATAGTGTTACCAGAATAAGGTACCCATCCTTATTCACATACTATAGATCATTTTGACTATTTACTCGAACCTGATCCACTTGTATGTCTCCACATAAAGTTCAACTACTCATATAATAGTCAAGGGACTTAGGTTTATTGGATTTCTAAAAAACAATATATTCAACAACAATTTTATTGAATTCTCAGAATAAGTTCTAATGTTTACAAACCACGAATTTTAGGACATAAAACCCAACACTTCTGTCGATTTTAATGGGCCTGGAATGGTATCGTCTTCTTCCATTGTACTGATAGCATGACATGCAATAGCCTCTGGCATGTCCTCTGAACCCCAATTGCAGTTCTTCGGAAGGAAATCTGTTAACGTCACCTGTCGCCTAGGACGAGGAACATCCTCATCTCTCTCGCCAACATCCTTGGGCCTCCGGGCCTTCTTTCTACCCTTCCTTTTTTGTGTCTTGCTCCCTCTTCTGTAGCTTCTATGAGAGCGTGACTCTTTTTGTGTAGAGTTCAGTCTTTCCTTCTTACGGCGCGCCACAAGGATCCAGCCTTCATTATCGTCATCATCACACGCTCTCCTCTGTTTTGAGGATTGTGGCTTGGACCTCCTGCTGAAACCGCACTACCACAGGTTCGAAGGTCCCAAACTAGACCAAACTCTCCCTTTCTTCATAATATATAATTGGTGCCAACACGCTTGGAGTTACCGTCACCGCAGCATGATTCATTTGGACGACCTCGTCTAGATCCAGCTATCTTTTCCTCTCACGGGCCAATGTGAGGATCAATTCCTTCAGTACAAAACATTTTTCGACTGGGTGGCTAACAACCTTGTGATACTTGCAGTAGTTAGGATCATCCACTTTGTCAGTTTGTTCCGATCGTTTACATTCTGGAAGCTGGATAAGGTGGTTCTCTAGTAGTTGCTCAAACATATCCGCAACGTCAGAGTCGGGGAACAGGTAGACTTTTTCTTATCGCTTCTTCAGGGTTAGGCGACGTCTTTCGCCTCCTTCGTCTTTCTTTTCTATCTTCTTCTCTTTCCATTTCGAGGAGAACTTCAACGGGTTCGTATTAACGACCATTGATTCCTTTGTGGCACCTTTCACAATTTTCTCAACGCCTTTCACCTCCTTCTTGTCTTTCTTCGATTTGTGGCTCAGGAATTCCCTCGTTCCCCTATTGATACTTAGCTTCTTTGTGGCACCACATCGTGGGCGCGGGTCGCCAATTCTTCAAAGGTATGGGGCTTTATAACCTGCAGGATGTAAAGGAGTTCCTAGTGCATACCTTGTGTGCACATTTCTATAGCGGATAATTCAGTGAGTCGATCTACGCAGTCCAGACTCAGAGCTCTCCATCGGTTGATATAGTCAATAACCAACTCCTCTTTCCATTGTTTGGCGTTTGTCAGCTCCATCATGCTGACGGTGCGTCTAGTGTTATAGAAGCGATTCAAGAATTCTCTTTCAAGTTGCTCTCAGCTGTCAATCACCTCAGGCTCTAAGTTTGTGTACCAGTCAAAAGCATTTCCTTTGAGAGTTCTGACGAACTACTTGACTAGTAGATCTCCCCTTGTTCCTGCATTCTCGCATGTTTCTACGAAGTGGGCGATGTGTTGCTTTGGGTTGCCCTTTCCATCGAATTGCTAGAACTTTGGGGGTTGATACCCTGCAAGCATTCTCAGATTGTCGATCCTCTGTGTGTATGGCTTGGAATACATGAAGGAAGTTTGAGCCGACCCTCCATATTGAGCTCTTATGGAGGTCATGATCATGTCTTGCAATTATTGAACCAATAGAGAGGCCACCGAGGCTGACTGTTGCAGTTGGTTTTCTTGCAGCACGATTTTCCCCTTGTCAGTTGCTTT
>NC_052360.1:15951013-16026867 GCF_009727055.1 Benincasa hispida
CTGTTGCAGTTGGTTTTCTTGCAGCACGGTCTTCCCCTTGTCAGTTGCTTTAACCGTGGGTGCTTGGCTTGATTCAACAGCCTCTCGAGACTGCATTTGTTCTCTCAGGGCAGCGATCTCATGATCTCACTCCTCGATGGCTTTCATCAGAAAGTTAATCTTTCTTTCCATTTCTGCCATGGCCGCTTCCACCGTCACATCTGCCATCATGACAAAAATCACATCTGGCGGTGAATCTCTTTTCGGATTACTGGAGGCGGAAGTAGAGTTGTCAAACAGGGGGTTTTCCTTGATGACAACCCCGCCTTGTGGAGATTCCATCATTTGCCTCAAGATATCGTGGGCGATGAGGGAGCTCTGCTCTTGCTCCTACGTGACTTCTCTTGAGCGGTTGCGGGTGACAGGTCCCATGTACGAGGCGTTTGTGGAGGAAGCTTTGGATGTCATCTTCTTAGGTGCCATTTGCCTTGTTTGGATGCTGAGAGAGATATGAGAGGTAGAAATATCCCACCGGACGTGCCAATTTGTTCGCACGAGATTTCCGGAGAAACGTGTTTCATGGGGTTGAACTTGAGTTGATATTGATGTAGAAGTTCATTTGATGTGATGTGGTTTGATCTCTAATACTTGATCCTCTGGTTCTCTCTCAATTGGGTGAATGTGCTTGACTTGAAGAAGAAAAACACCGAACGTTCTTGAAGTAGAAGTCTTGGAAGAGTCTTTGTGTCTTCAAGGGGCTTCTGTTTTCTAAGAGTGCAGCTTTAGAAGTCTTAAGAATCTTATGCTTGTTGATGAATTCTCTCCGGGCTCTCTGAATATAGAAAATGTTGACCCTTGCAAATGAAGGGAGCTTCTCTATTTATAGAGCTCCCTGACGAACTTTATGGGCTTGGGCCTGGCCTTGATTGGCCTTTTGGCCTAATTTAATTGGACTTAGGCCTGACTTTTGAGCCTAATTAATTAGACTTGGGTCTGGCCTTTGGGCCTAATTAATTGAACTTGGATCTGGCTTTTAGGCCCAATTAACTGAGCTTAGGCCTATTTTGGCATTTTAGGCCCACCTTAAGGCCATATTTAGGCGTTGCGTAACTGGGCCAACGCCCAAATTATAGCATCAAATTGGTCGAAATTACTCAAACGACGTCTGCGACGAAAACATAGAATTTGTCCTCAATTTCAATTCGAGACACATGTCAACTCTTAATTGGTCACAAATTTGACGATTTCGAAATTACGTCATTAATTTAGCAAATGACGTGGCGGTCCGTGATTGGTCCGAAATTTCTCCTCCAACAACATTATATGTGTTAGTTGAAAGAATGCCAATTATCTAATCATGTATTAATTTGTTTCTTAAGCCTCATTTGAGGCCACTTCCACTTTTAGTCCTTGAAGTTTAAGTTTAGTAATATTTTGGTCTCTCAATTTCACGTACGATATTTAAACTTTAGGGGTCGTTTCTTTTTCGCGTTCATCCAATCTAGGATATGTAGATTACCACATTCATTTTGCAATATTGTAAGATACTCGGGCATCTAGAGATTCACAGGCCTCCTAGAATGCCCTTACGAAAGACATCTCGAGAGTTTTGGATGCGCTCCTAAAACATGGGTTTTTCATATTCCCAAGCTGAGGACATCCTCAGTTTACTTTTTTGCCCTTCCTTTTTTCTTATATATATGTGTGTGTGCATTATGTGTGTAAATATCACTCTCTATTCATCATTACATAACTAAAATAAATATTGTCAACCATATGTACCACTTTTTATTGTTATCGAAGTTCTTATAATTTTTTAAGCAAGATATTCAAATTTAATCTTAAATTGATATTTATTTTATAAAAAAAAAAATCTTAAATTGTGATATATTATTTTATTGAAAAAAATAACTTATAAAATAATATAAATTGTATTAATTTAAAAAGAAATTCAAATAGATAAAAATAAATTTGTTACATAAGTTCAAATTATATTAGATTAATTTAAATTAATTAATAGTCGTAAAGGTAATTTTGAAACATTATGTAAATTTAAGACATTCTCGAGTAGAAATCCTACAAAACAAACACGGTTATCAAAACATCTACAAATGCAAAAACATTCCTACGAAACAGACATGGTAATCTAGAGATATCAGACATCTATAATTCTGCATATCTATAATTTCAAACATCTAAAGATTTTTATTATCTACATTGTCCAAAAAAATAAATAGCTCCTTAGTAATATTACTTTGGTCTATGCATTTTCGTATTTGACTCTTTAACTCCTGAGAATTGAGTTCATTAGCATTTTAAGGTTAAGTTTAAGAATAATGTAGTTTTAGAAAAATGACAAAAATATGGTGGTTGTAAAAAAATAATTTTAATAACGTAGTTAAAAAAATTTGATTTAGGGTGGAAATGCCATCTGTCCTTTTGCGCCTCATACGCCGGCTCCAAGAATTTCTTTTCTAAAGACGGGGCAAGCCTTAAAGTAAAGTGCTCCTCCCCAGGTCCACCGTCGTCAACTATCGATGACCTGCCTGAAGTGTTCTTCCAGCGCTTCATAGTCTTTATATAGTCTTTCTCGTACACCTGTAGAGCAACTCATCAAAAAACGTTTCCCAAGTCATGTTACAACCAGACGACTCCATCTCTCTCTTGTATTGTGTCTTGAATCCTCAGAATCGGTGTCTGATGGTCTTCATCTCCACTGGAATCTTAACTTGCCGTCTTGGCTTCCTCCTTCGATCCGTCTTGCAAGTGCAGGGTAACCCTGGACCGGATCTACTTTATCGACAGTGTGCTTGCCGCCTAATCCTTCCCAACTCTGGCCGCCTGTAGCTAATGTTTTCCGAGTAGCGTCTCATAAGCATCTTCGTGCCATCAATGGATACCTTCTACCTCAAACACTTCCCCAGCAGCTTTACTGGTCACTGGTCTGCCATTCTCAGTGTGACGAACTAGAAAAGTCAGAACATCGGCTTACCAATCGCCTACCATGTCTCCTCTGTTTTTGGATTTCACTTTTCCTTGCTTCGACACCGTGTTTTGGCTTGACTTAAGCTTTCATGTGGTTTTGAAGATATATTAACGTCCTTGGTAAGTAAGTGCTTATGAAGAAGAATTTGATTAGCCTTAAGCTCCCTCCAAAGGCTTAAGTTTCATGTAACCGAAAACAATGACGAATGTAGGATAGTTGAGTAGTTGGAGAATCTCGTGTATCTAATACATGACCAATTTTATATGATACTTCATTTTAGGTACATTAAATATAATTATCACACACATACCACAAATACGTGGGCGCACACACACACCGCATGCACGCCACCCACACACGCGCGCACATATATATAATTGGGACAAGAAGATTCAAATCACAAGCCTTGTAATTAATCACACACTTATATGCCAATTGAGCTATGCTCGATTTAACATTCATATTCTTGATATATTAATATCATATACATCCATAATATACTTTGTATTAAATATATAAAGGATATATTCTTCATATAAGGTATATCTTTAATGTACTGTAAGATACATTTATGACAATACAACAAATATGACTTTTTATAATCAGGTAAACTTTTATCTGACATTTTCATCAAGAATTTCACATTTTCATGAGTTCAACATGGATTGAGCCGACATTTTTATTATATCACTAAGAAATCATAAAATGTGAAGAAAAAATAACAAAATATCACTAATGTAAATATAATATAAATAATAAGTATTTTAATTTGTTTAAAAAATGTAGAATATTTGTTTACTAATCTAAATATTAGATTAAAATCTTTAACTTTATATTTTTTTCAAAAATATTCATCAACATGAATGTTTCCATCAATACTTCCGTAAAATTGAAACACAATAAATTGGGTTCATAGCTCAGTGGTAGAGCATTTGACTGCAAAAGGCCAACAAGAACGTAACTGGGCATGATGTTCATATTATCAACCTCGTGATTTAAGGTTCGATTCCCCCACCCCACATTTTAATTACAATACCTCTTTAAAAAAAAAATGAAACACAATATTGACATTTTAAACTTTGTTCCAAACATAAAAACATTGCATTGAAAAAAAAAAAACCAAAAAGAGGTAGTGAAACAAAAAATTGTGCATTCAACTAACTAATGATTAATTATAGCATTTTATGACACTAAGATTTTTTCATAACATTACATTTTACACTCAAGGATTTTTTTTTTCCCATATAGCTCTTTCTATAGCACTGAAAAGTGAAAACACTATGAAAAATCATCACATTTCAAAAACACTACAGAAAGCCTACCATAAGATCTCGTGCTGACAAAAAATAGATTGACATGATCGACTTCACATCTAAAAGTTTCGAAGGAATGTTAAAGCCTCTCTTGGCCTTCTTTACCCTTACTACATATTATTTGTTCTCAAAACAACATAGACTCCATTTAAACCAATGTTTGAAGATTGTGCTTATTTTTTTTTCATAATTTTCTAGTTGAACTTCAAAAACAAAAACTACTTTAGTTCCCAAAAACTTGTTTTTTCCTTTGAAATCTTTAAGGTAAAATCTAAGAAACACATAAACTTCAAAAACAAAATCATTATCAAATACGACCTATTTTCTTTTTTTTTTTTTTTTCAAAACTTGGCATGTTGAATACATTAGTAGAAGTAGATAACAAAATGAAAAGAACTACTCATAAGTAGGTATTTATAACCTTAATTTTAAGAAACCAAATGCTTATCAAGACCAAATCTAAAATGAGTGTAGGACAGGGTATCAAATACCAACTAAACCTCTACTACAATTGATTAGAGATGACCATGGAAGAAGCATTCACTCAGAGACTTTTAGAAATAATTACTTTGTTTTTACAAGGGCATGAAGACTAGCATATACTTTGAAGTAATCCTTGGAGACAATTGCCTATTATATATATTAAAGGCTGAAAATATCACTTCAAATTTAGTTCACGAGCTTCTAAACCCTCCTTAGTTTAATGTCAATGCATTAAATCATTTGAGAATGATCAAACGAAGAGCTGCACAATGAAGGGGGAAAAAAAAGACCCAAAATTTAATCACATAACTATGTACCGAATCATATTTCTTCTTCAATTGAAAATGAAGACAATTTAATCACATAACTATGTACCATCAAACGAATCATATTTCTTCTTCAATTAACAATGCACACAGACTTTTTTTCATCTAAAACACAAACTATAGGGCAGGAGAATTCATAAAACTGCAAAAGAATATCCATTTCTATCACTACAAATGAGTAACAAAGCCACTTAACGTTTCAAATCTATCCTACTAAAGGGTATTGTAACTTAAGGGGGAAAAAAAAAAGCCTCAAGCAGCATTGCATTGTGAAGCAGAGCAGTGACCCAGCTTCTGTACATAGCTGATAAAAACCAGTGAAAACAATTAGGGGGGGTTTGAGGCGCATAGTTGATTATTATAGTATGTGGATTACAATAGTTTGTAAATTATAACAGTATATATTTGGAGTGCAGACTATTTTAGCCTGGGTTATAATTGCCTATGTTTGGGATGCAGACTATTTTAATCTGGGAAAGAAATGGTAAATACTGTAACAAAGAAAAATTTGAAATAGTAACACCATAGTTAATTATAGGTTATAATTAGTTGGAAACACCAACTACTATAACTGGAGACCCAAAGGTAGAGTGGGCTCACCTGAAGTTGGTGGCCCAAACACCCCCTTAATGTATGCAAACAATAAATAAGAGCAGAATATGTGTTTTTTAATTCTTATCCCTCTATTTCTTTCTGAATGGAAAAAGTTAAATGTAAATATGAAGGGGTAAAGTGTAACTTTCTTGTAATGCATTTTCTTACATAAATGACACATAAGAAGTTGGGGAATACCTGGGACGTTTTTTGAACCTTTTGAACTTCATTTATGGGCCACACTGATCAATGCTATGATGCACCAAAATGATGTTCATGAAATTGTCATCCTTCTTCCTGTTTCGTTTGACTTGCATGATGTGAGAAAAATTCTTTTGCACTGCGAGCCACCTCTGCTTCCAATACTGCTTCTAACATTATGTCAGAGCCTTTAAACTCCTCTGTGAAAAAATCAAACAGCTTGAATACATGGAACACAAATCTAATTGCAAAGTGGTTATCATTCATAATACTTGATTTCTTAAAACAAAAGTTCTCCCAAGATAACAAATGGCAATTTAGTGTAGGAAAATAACTGAATGAAATATTTAAACCCTGGCCTCCTCTCAACATAGACGAGGGTAAGAAATGAGAGCGATTCTACACGATAGTTTTTTCTTTTTTTCTTTTTTCT
The DNA here is from genome assembly GCF_009727055.1 of Benincasa hispida. Lineage (NCBI taxonomy): Eukaryota > Viridiplantae > Streptophyta > Magnoliopsida > Cucurbitales > Cucurbitaceae > Benincasa > Benincasa hispida. The sequence continues at coordinate 15,957,329 of NC_052360.1, forward strand.
TTTTTCATTTTTTATGGAAAACCAAACTCTCAACAAAAGAACAAAAGGACAAATGAAAAGAGAGCCCACAAAAAAGAAAGGAAAACTACAAACATAACCTCCAATCAAGTCAAATGAGTTCTAACAGATAATTACTAAATGGCTTGGCCAAAGAAAAAGCCATGTAGAATCTTACAAAGGACCAAAGATTGTCTAGAGGCCCCTCAAGCCCTCTAAAAATTCTGTTGTCCCTTTCTCCCCGTAGTCCCCACAAAATGGCATGCACCCCTCTACGTAGGGATGGCAAAATTTCCTACAGGGTCAGGTCCCCACGTGATGTAGTAGGATTAGGATCATGGTCAAATCCTTAATTGATTAGGATTGGGATCAATTTGCTTCTCAATTCTCTATAAATAGAGAGAGTGTTTATTATTTGGATAACTATTGATCATTAAGAAAATTCTCTCATTTGGTATACACCAAATTGGTATCAGAGCATCAAGATCGATTGGGCTTGATGGCGGGAAAGAAGCCTACTATGGCAGAGACTTCCCAAACCAAAGAGGTAGAGACACCTACCGTCCTATCACCGAAGACTACAACCAAACGCTTGCATTCGGTCGAAGGTTCCATTGATGGTATCAAGAGGTCACTAGAGAAAATGTCTCTTCAGTTGGATCAATTATCCAAAGGGCAAAAACAACTTCAAGAAAACGTGAAACAGCTGCAAGAAACTTGAAAAGTTCATGTTCCAGGGTTCCAAGAACGACTCTACAACATCCAACAGCACAAATCCATTCAAGAAACATCCAAGAACCAATTGCAAACATTCAAGAACCTCTCAATAACATCCAAATACCACAAAGACAGAGGACTTTTCAAAGGAGACAGCATCAAGAATTGGGATTGTTAAGCGAAGAAATCAGAAAAGAAGAAGAGGCAGAAAAAGGAGAAGCAATCAGAGGCAACGACCATAACCACATATTAGAAGAAGACATAGGGCAATAATTCCGCAAAGAAAATGAAGAAACCAGAGAGAAGCAGTTTGTATTCGTCATGAGGTCGTCGGGGATTCCAGCTTTGTCGGAGGAGAACGTTCATGCTGTCGCAGCTTCGCTGTTGAGGCGTTCCCTTATTGATGTGACTTCGCTAGAATACCACTTGACTGCGTTAGCTTGCTGGAAAGTGGCGTGAACGCCACCGCCTTCACCTCAGTCAAACAGAAAGAGTTGTCGTCGTTGCTATTGCCGGTTAATGTTGAAGAAAGAAAATCGTGGGTTTTGAAGATGGAGGCTCATGAAGAAGAAATGAGGATAAAATCAAGGGCAGTTTTGGTATTTTCTTAAAAACTCTAAATCTAAGTGATACGATGCTGAGTTTGACATTGGACCCCCTTAACATTGGGCCACTCATCCATATTGCTATTACTAGATCATTTCAAGTCTGATTCCCAAATTAATTTTCTGAAATTTCAGTGGAGCATTCTTTTAATTCCAATTTGGACTTGGAAAATCTTACACCAAGAATTTTCAGTTGGAGTCTATCACACTCAACAAGCTGAGAGAAAAAGCTTCACTTTATCAACTGAAACTCGAAGAAGAAAATTTACACTTTGTCACTTCGATTTTTTTTTTTTTAAAGTTTTACCTTCATGTTCGTTTTAAAACTCGAGGATGAGTTTTTTTTTTTTTTTTTTTTTTTAGGGATAGAATGAGTAGTAGGATTAGGGTAAATTAGAATATTATGACCAAATCCTTAATTGATTAGAATTGGGATTAGTTTTCATGATTGATTAGAATTAGGGTTAGTTTCTTTGGTTTCTTAGGATTAGGATCAGTTTCTTTTATTTATTAGGATTACGATTTAGTTTCTTTTATTAATTAGGATTATGATTAGTTTGCTTTTCAATTCTTTATAAATAGAGAGATTGTTTCTTATTTGGATAACTTTTCATCATTAAGAAAATTCTCTCTTTCGGTAGACACCATCCCACGGGTCCCCGCCCTGGATTTTTTTAATTGTTTATTTATTTATACATATAAAAGTTTTCCCAAAAAAAAAAAAAAATAAAACATTTTAATTATATATATAAGCTACCAAAACAGTAGCTTAATGCTACTGTTTTAGTTAACGTTTTTTTCTAATTTTAATTTTGTAATATAATAAATTTAATTTTTATTATGTTTATAATAAAAAGCACTAAATTATCTTTTTAATTTTTCATTTAACAAATATATGTAATAATAATACCAACTTCTTACATGCATTTTAATGTAAATACTAAATTCTAATTAATTTTAAATAATAAAAATAATAAAATAAAAGGCGAGAATTTTTCCCCGTGAGGCCCCGAAGCCCCGAATGGAGATGCCCGGACCCTGACCTTGACTCCCCAAAACATGGAATGGGACAGAGATGGGGATGGGGAGTACATCCCCACGTTGCCATTCCTAGCTGTATGCCACAAAAAACCTTCCCTTCTCATGAAAAAAAGGATGGAGAAGGATGTCTTCAATTAGCATTACCCCTATGCCTGGCCAAGCATAGACCAAACTCCTCAAAAAACTAGTTCAAGAATGCATATGCAATATTGCAACTTCAAAGAATATGATCGAGATCATTTGCCACCCTTCTGTTGAGGATGCAACACAACCAGCCCCATCAAGTTGGACACCCTCCTTGACACCCTGTCCAAGGTGAGTCTTTCGTGGAGGACCAAGCAAACAAAAAACTTAATCTTCTTGGGATTTCTCCTTCCACAACAAGACAAAGACTAAATCGCTCAAGAGTGAAGGATTAGGAAAACAAGGACTAAAAGATTTATACAAGGACCCTTTCAATGAACTAGGATTCAAAGACCGAACCTTCATTCTCCCCATAATACAATGAAACTTTCCAAGCAAAGAAAATAAGAAGCGGAGGTACTTGAACCATTTATCCTCCCAAAAAAAGTGCATCCATCCCCAACCAAACAATGAACATAGCTCATCTAACATTAATCGGGGTTATCAAGTATAGTTGGTGTCCCACCTGTCCATAGCTTATCTAACATCACATCAATTGATGTCTTATTTCCAAGTACACTAACCTCCCCAGTCAAGATTTTATCGCTATCAATGAAGAAATTTATAAAATAAGGCAATAATTATCAAATCTTTTAATTTAACAACAAATAACACACCTGGGCGCTTAGGTAACAACCCAGTATTTTCAGCCGACACAGGTAAAACGGTAGGAAGTCCAGACTCGTCATTCTGGTTTTCCATGTCTGTAGTAATTGGCAATGAAGCAGAGGAACCATTCTTTATGGTTGCTGATCCAGCCATCCTGGCAAACATGGTTGCTCGCCTGTGCTCATTTGATATTTCTGAAGTTGCAACCTAAAGAAAAGTGCAAATCCATTGAAGTCGCTTAAATATGTAGTGGCAAAAAAGGTCCATGATGATATTAAGCAATTAATAAGAACCTTGAGGATGCTAGCTGCTGGTGCAGTCTTCTCAGTAACTGGTGTAATCTTCACAGTAGGTTTTTCTTTTGCTGAATCACCTACCATTTGAAATGGAAGAGGAATAAACAGTTACAAAAACTAGACGCCCTAGTGAAGATTAGCAGTAGGGATACATATCACGTACTGGTTACACCACTATCAGCTGCTTTGAGCTCAGGATTGTCCACAAGCCTCTGAGTCAATGGCCCAGGATTCAAGATCGAAATGCTTCGAATTTCATGGCGAATAGCATCAATCTGAGCCAAAGTGTCCTGCAATTCCTTGTGAACCTGAAAATATAGAATCATATCAAAGAACTTCAATGCAAATTAAAATCCATCCCTTTTATAATCATCCAATTACGTTGTTGTTGCGTATGGTTCAGTCTAATTCGTCGCAGTCTTGACGTAAGAATAGTGTCTACAAACAGTAAACGCCACATGAATGTAAACCTATTCTGGAAATCTGGTAGTTCTATTTCTATTATGTTCCAGTAGACTGTCAAGTAAAAGTAAAATGCCTTTGCTCTTTGCCTGCATAATGGGCATGGAGAGAAAACTCCCAAAAACTTCTAGAAAAAAGGTACAAAGAAACAGGAGGATCAAATAGAAGATGATTTCATTTAATCAGCGAGAATATTTGAAGGATATATAATACACATTGAACTCTAGCAATTTACTTTTCTGCTCAGCCTAGCTCCAAAATCAACGAATCAATTCCACAGTGTACTTTGATCTGCTCAAACAAGTTTCTAATTTGACCATAACTAAGTGCAGGTTTGAGAGTGAGTGAAAATAATTTGTTTATAATTTATGTTTAGTCTTACACTTTTACGCGTGATTTCATACAATTAAAATAGGCTTTGATTGATTAAAGACATGTCTATAAGTGACTTTGAACATGACAAAAGTGATATTAATCACTTCCAAACATGGTCAAAATACGTGGTTCATTCCCTAAAACCATATTTTTACAATGTACTATTCATTGTGTTTCCAGAAGACAATGCTAATGCTACTGAAACCTTCACAAAGTCACCAAAGAATTTACTAATAGTTAGTTAAACTAAATATGAAATACCTGGCGAGCTTGGGTTTGTTGCATCACAGAGTCAAACTGACCTCGAGCTAACTGAACATATCCAATTGCTCTGCCAGCCATCCTTCCTGCCATTCTTGCTATCACTGGGAGATCCTTTGGCCCTTTTCATAATAATTTGGGAGTCAAGACTCCATCCACAGCTTAAATATATTAGATGGTATAGCAAGTGAAAAAAGAGTAGTGCAGTAATTACCAATGCAGGCAGCAGTAGCCCCAATAAGTAGGAGGAGTTCTCCATATGAAATGCCTAGCATCTGAGTTTCGTAGTGTCTCAGAACTCAGAATAGCAATCAAGCCAGGCCTGAAGTTTGAGAATGATCTCAGATGCAATAACTTTGATTCAGTTCAATCCTCACTGATCGACTGTGCGGTTATCTAAACTTTATTGAGGGGTTCCACTCCAATTAAGGACCCAACCTTCGAAAACAAGATATGAAATTTCCCACTCAGAAATATTTTCAAATTTCCATAACTGACGCACAAAAACTCTATCTTTCCTTTCTTTTCCTACGAAATTTATAGCATTTTATTAATGGGAGACTTGTACAAGTACCAGATACATCTGATTCCTTTGATAGAATCCAAAACAGAACCAAAATGTATTGAAACATAGAAGATAAAAGAGATTATTAGAGGTACCTGAACCCCCGTTTGAGATACATACTCCTCAAGCCCTAATTCATTCACTAAATCACCAAGTCACTCACCACATGCCTCCTTTCATCCTTCTAACCCACTCCATTTATAACAAAAATCTCCTATCAGACTCCTTACCTAATTACCAACATACCCTAATACAACAATTCTATTCTAATAACATTCCTATAATTACCCACCTCGTTAAACAAAACGAGAAAAAAAAATGCAAATTTGGGTACATAGCAAACCTTTTTTCTTTTCCTTTTCGCATTCACGGACCCAAACACTCTTCAGAAACTTGAGACTTAGCCCTGTGCGGTGAAAATCAGCGGACGGTGGTGAGCGGCGGCGACAAACCAATACAAAAGCAAGGGTGTGGGGCGGCACAAGTGAAAAAAACAAGGAAGAAAACGGTGGCAACTAGGTTTTCTCCGTCTAGAATCGGATAGTGTCTACCGGCGAATTGATGGCTGTGCAATGGGCGGCGATGGGCGGCGATGGGCGGCGATGGGCACCGGTAGCGAGTATGGCGTGAGCTGAGGGAAAATGGCAGAATAGAGAGATACATATGACAAACAGCGTTGGAAAAATTTGGGTTTCTTTTTTGGTACGGATGGCCCCTTTTTGGGCCAAATGCAAAATGGGTACGAAAATTAATGAATTTTGGTTTGTTTATATATCATCACTATGTGACATTAACACTTTACACTAAATGAATTCTTCTTCTATTTTTTTTTTATTTTACGACGTTTTTTTTTTTCTTTTTTCGTTTCTTTCGGAGTTTCTTCTCCTTCCTTTTCTTTTTTTTTTTCCTACGATTCTTTTTTGTTGCGCTTTTCTTTATGCATTTCTTCTTTTTCTTACTTTTGTTCTTTTCTCCCCTTTTTTCTGCGTTTCTTCTTCTTTCTTCTCTCTTTTTCTTTTTTTCTTTTTTTCATCGGACATCAAACATAGAGTATATAGTATTAGAGCATCGAACATCAAATGAATTTTTGAATCGAGCATTGAACGTGAAGTATTGAGGATCGAGTAGCATGTGACTAGTATATAACATAAAGCATAGAGCATAATACATCAAGTATCTAGTATCAAGTATCGATGATTGATGATCGAGTAGCATGTAGCTAATATATAGCATAGAGCATGTAACATAAAACATAAAGCATAGAACGTAAAGCATCGAGCATCGAGCATCAATTATCGAGGATCGAGTATCAAGTATGAAGAAAATATACGAATCACAACACTCATATGGTTTTTAAGGTCGAATGAGTAAATTCACAAGGTGTTAGTGCAAGCAGAAGGCTACTTTTCATTCAATTTAAAAAATGTACCCATTTTTTCAATTGATCCTTAAAAATGGGCATCTGAACAAAAATTCCAAAAAAATTGTAAAGGAAGTACGGTTACACACATTTTGATAAGTTGGATCACAAATTTGATTAAATTTTAGTCCTTTTATCATTTTAAAATTTAGACCTTATAATTTGACAAAACTTCCTTAATACAATGCCACTTTTTTTAAAAAATGAAAATGATTTTATTATGCCTCATGGTCAAAACTTGATCTCGAGTCTTTTATAGCTAGATGCTCTAACCATAATGGAAAAGAGTCAATCCATGATTCACACAAATTTAAACTTTTGGCACTTTTGGTCACACATTTAGCCATTGCATTCAGCATACGTGGAACATATTCAAAGGAGATGGAATTAAAAGGAGAAGACAATTCCCAGATTTCCTTCAACCATAAACGAGCTTCTTATTTGAGAGAACGATTTCTTGGAAACTAGATTAATGGCTTCAATGCAATCAAATTCAACTATGATTCGCGTGCTTCTTAGTTTGTTAGCCAACTAAATTCCATGAAGGATGGTGTAGATTTCTTCAAGAAGAGAGGGATAAAGAACATCGGAAGAAGCAGCAGAGACAACCATCAATTTTCCCTTGTGATCTCTAATTTTAGCTCCAATACCAAATGAAATCGGTGAATTTGTCTAGGCAGCATCCACATTGAGCTTGAAAAAACCTTCAAAAGGTGGAGGTACTTTCTTATTAAATCTAGAGAAATTGTTGAATCGAGTCATATATTTTATTTCTGAACAATAGTTCTAAATCCATTGCCTTTTAGCTATGGGATTAGAAATAGGTTGTCCATGAACAACGTTGTTCCTGTCATTCCATAACGACCAACAGGTAATGGCTATAAGCTCTAGATCTTCGATTGATGAGTTTGAGCTGAGATGAAACCATCTATCTATAAAAACTGTTGTTGAAATCTGATTTGGTAGAATAAATGTATAATGTTTGTTTCCAGACTTGTTTAGCACGTTCATAAGTAAAGAGAATATGGTCAGTGGTTTCAAAAATTTATCTAACAGACAAGGTAGGTAACATCTAAACATACTCCTTTGCTCTATAAATTTGCTATGGATGCAATAATATTATTTGCACAGTTCTATATAAAGTGTTTGATTTTTGGAGGAATTTTGAGATTTCAAAGTCTATTCCACATTTTCTCTATTTTGTTTTCGCTTGAGGATGCTTGAAGAACTTTTAAATTCATGTAAAGTTTATATCCACTCTTCGATGTGTATACCCCTTTGTTTGTCATGATGTCAAATCAATTAATCATCCAACCTTGTATTTAAGGGAATTGATCTTATGTGATCAGCCTCTTCTTTTATTAAGACTTCTTTTAGAAGTTTGTAATTCTAGCAGCCTCCAGGTAAAATGAACCAACCACTCTAGCATTATAAATATTATGTTTTTGATAAAGATGGTTTGAAAGTGATAGAGTGTGGCATCCAAGGATCAATGTGTTGGGTTGATACCCTAAATCTTGTGGGTCCTGTAATTTGTAATTGTAATGTACAAACAATCTATTTATTTAATAAAATCTGAGTTATTTTATTCGACATTTAGTAATATTAACCCACAAAACTAATAAACTAATATCCAAGGTTATCTTCTATAGCTTAAACATGTATGTAGAGACATACAAGTGGATCATGTTTAAGTGATACCCTAAATGGTCTGTAATAGATGGATAAAGTTGGGTATCTTATCCTAGTGATACTACAAATACGACCCGTTTTGTAGATGTTACAATTGTTGTAAAGTTCTATAAATGATCTGATCATGATCATTCATGTAGAGACATGTGAATGAGAGTGTTCTATACGAAATGGTTTGTATAAGACTGGACCATGAAATGAATAGTCTCATTATATAACGTCGATAATAATAGAGACTTACATTTCACTAGAATGACCATAGGTGACATGACTTAAATCCTGAGTGAGTTGCCTATGAATGCGGCCTTTTGATTTGCATAGGTGAGAGTGGCTAGATCGCGACTCGATATGCCTACCATTTTGGGGAATCGTTTGATTGGAAGCTGGGAACACAACTATGCAAGATAGAATTCATTCCTTCCTTAATGTCAGAGTAAGTAGATAAATTGCTCCTTAAGGGTTGATTCGAAGCTTGAATAATGTGGCACCACACTCTCTCTTGGTTCGAGAGGGGTTTGGTCATAGTTGGACTATGATTTATTTTTCATTAGAGAGATCAATAGTACTTAAGGAGTTAGATGTAACTACATAGGCAAAATGAAAATTTTAGCCCAACTGTACTTACGAGCAATTTGTGAAGGATGATCGCATTATCGACTGGTTATATCCAATAGACACAAAAATATATTTGCAATGTGAAAAGTGCAACTGTCGTTCTTTAGTGGAGTGACCGAGAGTTAATGGATGTTGAGTAATTTAATTAAAAGATTTTAATTAATTATTCACATATCATTAAAGTTTCAATCTACAGGTCCTAAGGTCTCCTCTTTTGCTCAGCTGGGATTAATGAAAATTAATTTTGGATTAATTTGAATTGTTCAAATTAATTGTGGGAATTATTTGTATATGATATAATTAATTTAATATATTTGATATATCATAATATAAAGTTTATTTTGAAAAAATTAAATATTTAAATATGATTTAAATACTAATTATATGGATGAGATCATATAATTAAATTTAATATAAATTTGATTTATATTAAATACCATGATTGATTGAGAAAATTCAAACTACAGATTATATTGTATTTGATACAATATAAAAACTATAGGTTATATGTTCTATTCAATATAACATATAGTTTAATATATAATATATGATAAGTTGGTTATCATATATATATATATATATATATATATATATAAACTTTTATTAAATTAAATTTTGAATTTAATTTAGGAGGGAGTTATAAGTCTCTCCCCTTATTTTCTCTCTTCACTCAATCGTGGAAGTGGGAGTTATGTGATTTGGTTATTTTTCCTTCTTCACAGTAAGCGCAGAAGGTCTGTATGAAATTCTCTTCCAAAAACGTAATTCATCCCAAGTAAAATTCTCTCCTTCTCAAAATTATTCCTCCTTCTCCCAAAAATTAATAGAGCCCACAACTCTGTTAATTTTTAACTCCTGAGAAGAATACAGAAGGTTCACTTGTGGTGATGTCCACATTGATTTTTTGTTCTGTTCTAGTTTCAATTAGAGAGTTTGTGATCAACTGGAATGGATTTCGTGAAGATTAATGTATTCTTCAAGGGTAAGTAAAATTATAAACCCTGATCTCCCTTTTCTATTTAATTTAAAAGCATGCTGTAAAATTTATGTAAAATGTATAATGCGTTTCTCTGTAATTATAATTATGTGAAATTGAAATTGGGACATGATCTGTACTTCCGCATCGGACCTCACAGTCCTTCAATTGGTATCAGAGGCAGGTTCTTGGTCCCAATTTTAATTTTTTCCAGAATTAAAATTTGTTTAATGGTGGATTGCATTACTATACTACATATCATGTTGATGAATGTATGGTTTTGCAATTTTGGATGTTTCGGGATTGGATTGTGTAGAATTTATTGCTTTATTTTACAAATCGATTTGTAAGGTTCTTTTTTTGGGCATTAATATGCAATCGAATCTGTATATTTATTGTTTGTGTCATTCGTGTCTTTTTCCACAACTTTTTGGAGAAAACGAGACCCAAATCGGAGCAAATTCGATAGAGATTGCGATTGTACATTAGGCGATTGTACAGTAGCGTTGCAATGTTGTGCCCTTACAAACCGATTTGTAAAATAAAGTAGCATTTTACAAAAGTGGGCTACGGACTATGTAGAATTTACTGCTTTATTTTACAAAAGTTATAATATATGTTTGCATGCATTAATGACATTATCATGCATCATTATATTATAATTGTTATAATGTATAGTTAGCATGTTTGGATGAATGTCGTCGTAAATTTCTTTATTTTATTATATAAATGTTATGTATGTTAAGTAATAAAATGGGAATTGCATGAAGCATGTCATTACTTTAGGTAACTTTATAATTGTTACAATTTTCATAAGTATGATATCAAATGCAATGAATGGTTTTAATTTGTTTCATTTATTTTAACTAAATGAAATTATAAATTAAAATAAATAATACATTATAATTAAGAGTGAATTCCGTCTTGCACCCTATGTCCCCAGCTATCTACCCGATCTTACCCCTAAAATGAGAGGTTTATTAAGCCGACACTATGAGTCAACACTCACCCATGCAAATCTAAGGATAACCTTGAATAAACAGGAGTTCGTAGTTAGCTCATGACTAAGGTCAAGTTACCTAGGTCATCGCTTTAAAATAGTTAGTCTTAAACAGTAAACAACGCTATAAAGTAAGAGTGGCTTATTTCTTGGTTCGATCTTATGCAAACTCATTTCATAAAACGTCCCTGATCTTCATGTCAATACATGAGTGAATTAGGATCATTTTGTTTTTAGCACTTTACAACAAATTGTAACAACTACAGAGTGGACCGCATCTGATAGTGATACCAAAATGAGGTACCCAGCCTTATTCGTATACTATAGACCGTTTTGGCTATTTACTAAACTTGATATACTCTTATGTCTCCACATAAAGTTCAAGCATTCATATAATAGCTATGGATCTTCAGTTTATTGGATTCAGGTTCTTTCTATAACGAAATGAGTAATTCATACATTCAATAACAACGTTATTTAATAAAACCTCAATAACATCTTTATTAATAACATAATAAGCTTATTGTTTACAAACCATGAGTTTTATGACATAAAACCCAACAATTAAAACATGCAACATTGAATTGAAGAAGAGTTTGACACATCAAACTCTACTAATTAAGTGGATTAGGTGGAGAAATTGGAAAAAAATGGGAAAACCCCACTTCTAATTTTAAAATAGTCTTTATTTTAATTTAATTTCAGTTTTTTTAAATAAATCAAATTAAAATAAAATAAACTTAATTTCTGAATTTTAATTTATCAAATTCAAAATAATTAATTTAAAATACTTTATTTTAAATAATTAATTAATTAAACAAATTTAATTAATTAATTTAATATCAAATATTAAATTAATAAAACACCTAATCCATACATGAATCACCATTCATGTATTCCATATTTAAATCAAATTTAAATAATTCCAACTCTCCAAATTCTTTTAATTCGTTAATCAAACGTTAATTATATCAAATATAATTACCAAACCCTAATTCAAATTCAAACATTTCAAATTCTCTCGACACACTATTCTAACATTTAACCATTTTACGAGCTAGTAGAGAGACCTAATGGACCTACAAATCATGAGCTCCAACGATTTGAGATTAATCGACTAAACTCTTTAAACCGAATCAATCATTATTTGTTAACTATCGAGACATACCACTATAGCTCAGTAGTTGCACTCTCTTCACTGTAGATATATTTTTGTCCACTTGATTTAACCATAATCAGTAAGTCGATCCTTCTCAGGTCGTTTGTATGTACAGCTAGGTCAAAATTACCATTTTACCGCTGGAATACATCTTGCTCCTTAAGTCTCTTGATCCTCTAATGAACAATTTGTTTATGGTTCTACCAATAAACCGAATCTCTCTCTCCCACAAGAGGGTGGGATCCCTTTGTTCAAGACCAAGAGTCAGTACTTAAAGGAACAACCTATCTACTAACCCTAAAATGGGTATGAGTGAATTCTTTTTTGTAGAACTATGTCCCCAGCTATCTATTCGGTCTTATCCGTAAAATGGGAGGCTTATCAAGCGGTGATGTTGAACCACTCTCATCTATGCAGATTAAAGGATAATCTCGAATAAACAGGAGTTTATAGTTAGTTTAGGATTAAGATCGAGTTACTGTTGGAGTTAGCATGTAATTAGTGGAAGAATTCAGGATCATTATTAAGCACTCTAATTCATCAAATTTAGCATCAAATTAAGCATGTTCATCAAATAAAAAGAGGGTTTCAGAAAAGACTCACCTTTGATGACTTTGAACTTCAAATTCAGCTTCAATCTCCTCAGGTACAAGGTGTAGACCACCAAAAGATCTTCCTTACTATTCTCTTTGGACCTTAAATTGAGTTGTGGGACTCAAAATGAACTGAATTTAGAGAATTTTAAAAGAGAAGACACTCTTCTCAGCAAAAAAAAAAAAAAAAAAAAAAAAAAAAAAAAAAAAAAAAAAAAAAAAAAAAAAAAAAAAAAAAAAACACTTGCATCCCTTTCTGCAGTAAAAGCACTCGATTTTATTCAGTCTCTTCATGCAACCATATTGCATAGGTTGGATATAGCTCCTAATTCTTTGATTTAGTTGGAATGGTGAGAATGAACATAGGTGATTTTTGCAAGTGAAAAAAATCCACTTTAGTGGGTTTTCCAAAAAAATCCAATTTCTATTTAATTTTGAAATTCTTTTCCAAAATTAAAACCAAATTTCAGTATTAATTCCTTAATTAATCGGAAATTTCATTAATTTTACCAAAATTAATTCAATAATCAATTTTTTAATAAAAATAAAAAATTAATTAAATATTAATTAATTAATTCTATTAATTTAATATTAAATATTAAATTAATTAAACACCAATTCTACAACCATTAATCTCTATTCATTTAATTAATATTTAAATCAAATTTAAATATTATTCGATTCTCCAATCTTGTTTAATTCAATAATTAAATGTGTAATTATATCGCATATAATTACTAATTCCCTTAATTCGAATTTGAACGTTTCAAAATAAACTCATCACTCTATTCTAAGGTTTAATCCATTTGTGAGCTAGTAAGTAAAGGGACCTAATAGACCTACGGATCATGGGCTCCAACAATTCGAGATTAATCAGCTAAACTCTTTAAGCCAAACTAATCAACATTCATTAAACCGAGTCACTCCACTAAAACCCAGTAGTTGTACTCCCCTCACGGTAGATATAATTATGTCCACTCGATATAACCATAATTAATAAGTTAACCCTTCACAGGTTGTTCATAATAACGGCTAGGTCAATAGCTGTTTTGCTCCTTAGATTACATCTTGTTCCTTAAGTCTCACTGATCCTCTAATAAACAATTAGTTTGTGATCCAATCAGTAAACCGAGTCCCTCTCAAGCCAATGAGAGGATGGGGCCCCTTGTTCAAGACTTGGAGTCAGCACTTAAGGAACCACCTTTCTACTAACCCTAAAAGTGGATAGAAGTAATTTCCATCTTGCACCCTATGTCCCCAGCTATCTACCGACCTTACCCCTGAAATGAGAGGCTTATTGAACTAGAGTTGTTGAGCTAACCCTCACCCATGAAAATCTAAGGATAATCCCGAATAAATAGGAGTTCATAGTTAGCTTAGGATTAAGGTCAAGTTACTCGCTTTGAAATAGTTAGTCTTAAACAGTAAACTACGTTATAAAGTAAGAGTGACTAATTTTTTGGTCCGATTTTACACACTTTTTGCATTGGGTGTCCCCACTTGCATGTCTTCACATGAACGAATCAGGATCACTTTGTTTGTAGCACTTTACAATAATTGTAACATCTACAAAGTGGGCTGTATCTAATAACGTTACCGGAATAAGGTACCCAACCTTATTCGTATACTATAGACCTTTAGTTATTTACTTAAACTTGATCCATTTTATGTCCATATAAAGTCCAAGTATTCATATAATAGCATGGATCTTAGTTTATTGGATTTAGACTTTTCAAGTGCAATTTACATATTCAATAACAATTTTATTGAAGAAGCATCAATAACATCTTTATTGTCAATGGAATATGTTTAATGTTACAAATTTTGAGTTTTATGACATACAACCCAACAAACTCCCACTTGGACCAAAACTTCAGTGGATTTACTGAAGGAACTCGTATTGAGGAGATCCTTGAGCGGAAGCGATTTGTCCAAATTCCATTAATTATTGAAAACTTAATTTACAGTAAACATACAATATATGCATTCAAAATAAATTACAACATGCTTTTTACAAGAAAAAAGGTTCAAGATACATTACCTTTAAAGACCTTTCTTCTTCACGTATCCCTCGAACAATCACGAACTCGGCAACTCCTTGAAGACCTTCTTCAAGAATATTCGAACAGTAATCCAGACACTATCACAAAGAGTCCTTGGTATTATCGGGGTGAAAACCTAAGAGTGGTGGACTCTAACTATTTTGGTTAGGAGAGATAGTTTGGGTGGAGGAAGAAGATTAAGAGTTCTCTCACAAACAAAAACACATAACTTTCTGTCACTCAATCGTTCAACAAAATGTAACGTTCAATCAGAGGAAGAAGAAGAAAAACACTTTTCTTTTATTCCTCTTGCCACAAAATCAATAATCACTCATTAAGGTGGTTGGAGAGAAAAGAGGAAACTTATTGTTCAAATAATAATAAAATAATACAAATAAATATGATAACTAATATATCATATACAATATAAATTATAGTTTATTTTCTCTATTTTATGGCATTTAATATAAATCATATTTATATTAAATTTAACAACTATGAATCATATTCATAGAAAATATATTTGAATCTGATTCAAATATTTATTTTCTCCCATTAAACTATAATGTATCAAATACATTATAACAATTATATCATATATAATTAAATCCCTCTTATTATTTTGAACGATTCAAATTAACCCAAAAATTGATTCTCAACTAAATCCTTTTGAGCTACCAAGGGGACCTTGTGGATATGTAGCTTGAAGCTCCAATCGTACATGAATAATTAATTAAACTCTTTAATTACATTATTCACCATTCGTTAACTGTTAGACACTTCATTAAAAACCGACAGCTGCACTCTTCATACTACATATATATTTCTGTGTCCATTGGATATAACCAATCGACAGTGTGATGACCCTTCACAAATTGCTCGTAAGTACAGTTAGGCCAAATTGCTGTTTTACCCCTGTAGTTACATCTAACTTCCTAAGTACCACTGATTCCCCTAATGAATAATAGATCAAAGTCCTACTATGACTAGACCCCTCTCGAGCCAAGAGATGGTGTGGCGCTACATTATTCAAGACCCGGAATCAGCCCTTGAGGGAATAATTTATCTACTTACCTTTGCTTCAGGGAAGAAGTGAATTCCATCTTATGTAGCTATGTTCCTAGCTCCTTAATCAGACGAATCTTCAAATGGCAGGCTTATTGAGTCGGCAATCTGGCCACTCTCACCCATACAAATCAAAGGACCGCCCTCATAGGCAGGAGTTCACGGATTCAGGTCATGTCACCTATAGTCATCCTGGTGAAATGTAAGTCTCTATTATGAACAACGTTATATAAGAGACTAATCATTTCGTGGTCCGATCTTATACAAACTTCTTTGTATAGAATACCCCTACTCACATGTCTATTACATGAATGATCAGGATCAGATCATTTGTAGCACTTTACAACAATTGTAACACCTACAAACCGGGCCATACTTGTAGTGTCACCAGGATTAGGTACCCAACTTTATCCATCTACTACAGACCATTTAGGTTATCACTTAAACACGATCCACCTGTATGTCTCCACATACATGTTTAAGTTACAATGATAACCTTGGATGTTAGTTTATTGGTTTTTGGTTAATGCAACTAAAATATCACATAATTTATAGACAAAGTGAATAAAATATCATATATTATTAATCACATAAGAGTTTGTCCATACAATGTTTACAAACTATAGGACCCTATGAGATTTAGGGCATCAACCCCAACAATCTCCCTCTTGACCTGCAGATAGTTGGGTGTACAAGATAATAAAATACAAGTACACAAAACAATAAACTAGGGCATAACACGCTCAGTACAATATTTACGTATATACAATGTTGAGTAATGAGAGACTAAATACAATAAACTAGGGCATCAAATACCCGGTATTTCTCTCACCTGCCCAAAATCTATCTATCTTGTACTCCTAGTCCCACTAGGTGACCCTCGAACACTTTAGCCGAGAGGACCTTTGTAGTGGATCAACTAAGTTGTCTTCTGAGGCTATCTGCGTGACGATCACGTCTCCTTGGTGTACGATCTCCTTGATGAGATGGTATTGTGCTCGATGTCCTTTTCACACTTATGGCTTTTTGGTTCTTTGGAATTTGCAACTGTTCCACTGTTATCTCAATAGAGGGTAGATAGATGCATATTTCGAACAACTTCCAAATCTGTCAAGAACTTTATGAGCCATACTGATTCTTTGGTTGCTTCACATCCAGCTACATACTCAGCTTCCATGTTGAAGTCAGCAATACAACTTTGCTCGATATTTCTCCATACTATAGCTCTTCCCTTTAGAGTGAATATTGACCCCGAAGTTGATTTCCTTGAATCCACATCGGTATGGAAGAAAAAAGTAGGGTATCTAGTAAGGATCAGATCCTTAGCACCATACACGAGCTTATAGTCCCTCGTTCTCCAAAGATACTTGATGATATTTTTAATCCAATGATCATATCTAGGATTGGATTGATATCTACTGACAATTCTAACTGCGTAGCATATGTCGAGGCGTGTACACAACATGGCATACATCAAGCTCCTGATTATTGATGCATATGAAATTCGTTTCATAATCTCAACCTCTTGAGGTGTCTTAGGACATTGCTCCTTAGACAAATGAATTCCATGCCTGAAAGGTAACATACCTCTCTTGGAATTTTGTATTTTATTTATAGACAATATCTTGTCTATATAAGATGCCTGAGATAATGCTAATATTCTGTTCTTACGGTTCCGAACTATTTGGATCTCAAGAACATACCGAGCTTCTCCTAAATCCTTTATTTGGAATTGTGTGACTAGCCATCTCTTAACGCCAGCTAGAAATTCTATTTCATTTCCAATGAGTAGAATATCATCAACATATAGAACTAGAAAAACTACAGTTTTGATCTTCTTGTAAACATAAGGTTAATCAATATTCTGTTTAAAGTCATAAGATTTGATCGCAGGGTCAAATCTCATATTCTAGGATCGAGACGCTTGTTTTAATCCAAATAGATCTATTAAGCTTGCAAACCTTTTGCTCTTAACCACGTTCTATAAACCCCTTTGGTTGAGACATATGGATATTCTCTTCAAGATAGTCATTCAGAAAGTTTCCTTGACACCCATTTGCCAAATTTCATAGTCATAAAATGTGACAATGGATAAGAGTATTCTAATAGACTTGATCATGGCAACCGGAGAAAAGGTTTATTCATAGTCCACCCTTCTCTTTGGGTAAACTCTTTTGCCACGAGTCTAGCTTTGTAGGTTTGTGCCTTACCAACTTGGTCTCGTTTTCTTTTGTAGATCCATTTGCAACCAATAGATTTTATCCTTTCTGGTTGTTCTGCAGTTCCTATACTGAATTGAAGTACATTGACTCCATTTCGAGATCCATGGTTTTTATCCATTGGTCTCTATCCACATCTTCCATTACTTGTTTAAAAGTCAACGGATCCTTTAAGCCATCATCAGGTATGGCGACCTGAATTTTCGTTAAATCCATGTAATGGTCAGGCTGATGAACAACCCTCCTACTATGTCGAGGCATTCTCAACTCTTGAGAATGATGTGAAGTACCAATTTCATTAACAACTCTTGTTGAAGGACCAACTTGATCAACAACTCTTGTTTATCTATCTGTAGGTTCTCTGAACATCTCATTTAATACTAGCTTACTGTGAGGCTAATGATTCTGTATATGGTCCTCCTCTATGAATATCGCATTTGTCAGTACAAATACTTTATCCCTAAAGATCATAAAAATAACTACATTTTGTTTCTTTAGGATAGCCTACAGTTACTTTACGTCATTGAATTGAAATAGCCAGTTTAGTAGCAAACAATTGTTATAAAGAAAAAGTGACTATTTCATGGTCCGGTCTTATGCAAATATCTTTTGCATAAGATGCCCCCACTCACATGTCTCCAAATGAATGACTTTTGGGATCACATCGTTTGTATTAATATACAAAACAACATCCATAGTGTCCCCAAGATAAGGTACCCAACCCTATCCATATACTTATAGACCTTTTTGGCTATATACTAAAACTCGATCATCTTTTATATCTTTACATAAAGTTTAAATATTTATGTTGTAGCCATGAGTTAGTTTATTGGACTTTAGTAATGAATGCAATTCAGTAACATCCTCAATAACATCTTTATTGAAAGAAATCTCAATAATATCTTTATTATGAATAAAATATGTTTAATGGTTTCAAGGGTCATTCTAAAATCTTTCATTAATGATATCTCTCTTAAAAGCCTCCAAATTTTTCATGGTCCCAAAGGATTTCATTGAAAACACCCCCTAATAGCCACATAAAATTACTTTCTTAAAAGCTCCCATGATTTATACTTCTTGTTAATCTAAGAAAAACCATAGAATCTAGTGAATCTCCAACTAATATCGTTTCATTCCATTGTTGAGTTGATATAAGGCTGATTATAAGATAAAATGTTAACCAAGACAAGTTGTTTCCATAAAATACTAGACCATCTTTAGAACCTTTTAACTACAACACAATCATGAAAGCCACAAGCAATTTTCAATTTGTTTGTTGTTTTGTCTCAGCATTTGATTTCTTAAAAAATCAAGGTGGTTGAAGCTTTGAATGCCCAGGGGTTCCCCAGGCCTTAGACATTCCAACAAAGAGGTTTCATGATATTTGTAAACTAGACATCCGTGTCTATTCATTTTCATCAATGCGGGCTCTCTTCCCTTTGTCAAATAAGTTTGGGAAATCTCTTTATCTTATAGTCCATTTTGGTCTTCCTTTTCCAGTTCTTTGTCTTTTATTTGGCAATTCTTTATCCTCTTTCTCAGGTAAAGAGTTTTTTAATGGATTCCCCATAGTATGTATTTTTCTCTCTATTATGATATGCAGGGCCTTCGAGACTTTCCAAACTGCAGAGATCTGAGGTAACATGTGGTGATGATAACTCATTTTCCCTTGTAATTAAATCAAAAGGGTGGCAAATGGATCTCTCTATCGTTTGGTTTGGAATGTTAACTAACACCTTGATCTTCATTTGGATAATATTTTGTTGATGCATTTGATTTATCCTGATTTTCCTTTTGGTTTGATTTCATTTGAGATGGGTTAGCCTCTGTTTTTTTCCTTGGAAGAAGTTGGTGAGCTCGGGTTTTTCAAAATTTTGTTGTTTCCATAAAATCGTAACCAAGAACCAAATCGGAAGTTTTTCTTTTTGAAATTTTCATGCTTCTGAATATATGTTGGGCAGTCTTTAACAACATGTCCAATGATGATACATTCAAAATAGAAGTTCGGAAGTCATTCGTATTGAAAGGAGGCCTATCTTCCTTCAAGAAAGATTGTTGTTTTGATAAGAATATCTCTTTAGAGGGGTTTCGGGATATCAATTATCACTTTAATTCTCAAGTTTTCTCTAGCAGAAGCCCTCTTGGTCACAATCCACATCTACAAACAACGACTAGATTGAACTATAATTTGAAGAGATAAAGTCTACAAATGGCTTTTTCCAGAATCAGAAGGTGTTTGTCGAGTAACCATGGGCCTGAGTTCAAAACCCAACTTATGTCTGTATTGTTATTAAATTTAAAAAAGAAGATGTTTCGGCCAACATTCTCTATTTCATTACATCTGTTTGTCTTCCAGGCTGAATTGAAGGCATTTCTCAAAGCATCAGGAGGAATAATTCTGAGGTCAAGAGCTTTCCAACTAAATAGTGGTCAAGTTGACCATTGATAAGTCTTTGAAAATTCAAGGTCGAGATCAAAGAACACACCTTTCCCTTCTTCCATTAGATGAGAATTTCTTAGTTTTTCAGATAGTTCATCAGGATCCATTCCTTGTAATGATAAGAAATTTTCTTTACGCTAAAATATTTTCATTAAAAAGAAGCCCTGCCCAATGGCTGATGTTGCCTCACTCTGAGGATCTTAGAGGGATCTTGAAGACCTAATGTTGCCTCACATGAAGTAGGATTTTCTTTTAAATACAAGGCCACTTTTATCAATCATATTTATTTAGAATTATGAATCTATCACATATATCGTTATCGTTTGATTTTAATATCTTTTTGATCCTGAGTTTTGAAGAATAGGTTGGCACATCATTATCATATATATTTATTTTTATTTTAAATTTAAAGATTGTTTATAGATAGGGACATCTTAAATCTATTATAAAAAACTTAGGGAGCATTCAGGGCGTAGGGTAGGTTATTATAATCTATAGGTTATAATGAACTATGTGTTTTTATAGTCTGTGTTTGGGGTGCAAACTATTATAGTCTAGTTTATAATAGTCTTTGTTTGGGGTACAGAGTATTATAGTCTATGTTTGAAGTGTAGGTTATTATACTCTAAATTATAACGGTATGTAATTTGAAAGTAGATTATTTTAGACCATGTGTAACTTTTTATACTACCATATTTTATAATACCAATAATTATGTATATGAAATATCATATGTTGAAAATATAATTAAAATTATATGTTCCACCAATTTATACAAAATTAATTTGGTTTAAATTTATGTTAAAAGCCAACCACCATTTTTTTGTCATTTTGGGAGGTACCTTGGTTAACAGGGCCAAAAAAAGAAAAAAATACATTACTTTCATATGCAATTCATGTGTTTCATATATAAAGCTCTCTTTTTTGAAGGTACAAAAAAATGTAAGACAAAATAACTAACTCATGATTAAAATATGGCTAGGAAGATTTCATACCAAATTTACTACAAACTTAAATGCATAATTGAAACAAAGTAATCATTGTTCATTGTCGAAAAACAGTCTAAAACACGGGTTAATAAAATATTTTCTTGAAGGAGGAGGTTGCAATAGTCCAACTTGAGGGTTGTGGGAACGAATAAGAAGCTCTCTGTATCTTGCACACTGTGGAATATGATTTGCATAAGCTTCTCCCTCTGTTCTCTATGCAATTCAGGAACATCTTGGAGTTAGTTTACGACTTCTGCGCACAGTTCGACCTAGGTTGCTCGCTTCTCTTTCGATCATTCTGTAACTGCCTTCAATTAGTCATTTGCGAACTCCATCGCATTCCTAACAATCACTGCCGTTTCAGATTGATTCTCACTTTGCTTCCCCTTACTTCCTCTCGAAGCATTTCCTCCTTCAGTGCTTCAACCAATACGTGTTCCATGCATGTCATCCTATGACATGTCCATTCCCTGACTAGACATAATAGGGAGGTTCAGATCCTGCGATTCATGAATAGGAACACCATCATTCATATGGTTTGGCATGTTAGACCTAACGTCCGCAAAGGTCTCTAATCGTCCTCCTATAGCCCGATCCTTGCCAAAGACGTAGGTTAGATCATCATAGTATGGGAATGATTTCTGTAGAAGCCTTTTTGTTGCAGGATGACACTGCATGAAGGGTAAAGTGGATGTTATGATTAGGTTATCAATATTCTTAAATCAATTTAGACAAAATTGCACCTTCACCCATCCATCGAATAACTCACGTTCTTCAGTGATGCATTGGAATTCCTTATTCCAGTCTAATCCACTACAAGCTGGTCCTCTCATTTCTGCGATTGCTTGGTAAGTTTTTTTTCGAGAATTTGGCTCGACGATTTATAGTCGGTGATCCTTGGATATTACAGTCGAGCAACTTCTCAGCCATCATACGTTAGTTGTGCCAAGTACCCAGGTCGAAACGTCCCATTGTCTGATCTCCATCCACCAGATGTGACCAACACCACCAAACAATACTCAACCAGCTTCGCTTCTTCCTCTTGGACTAGGAACTTGACATTCTAGTGTATACACATACACATTTTAATACAATTAAGAAAAAAACAAAAATATGAAACATAATTAATGGGTAAAGTGAAGTACAAAATATAGTAAACATAATGATATTAAGAGAGTTTCGAATGAAGTCATTTCACAACACGAAAAAGAAAATAGGCGTTCTAACTAATTAAAAAAGCATAAAGGCTCTACACGCTACGCAATTCCCATTCAGCAAACATCTGTTGAACCAATTCATCCTTTCATTGGGTTCATTCATTTGAACTCTCAATATAATTGTGAAACCCGAACCCTACTTTCCCTACTTAAATAATTGTGAATGATTTTTTTTATGCTCTTTTTTAATGTCATATGAAACAAATTGTTTTTCAAGTCTCTGTTTTTATGTTCTTTTAAGTCCATCAAACTGTTTTTTTAAGTTTTTTTTGGACACTTAAAAAATTGATTTTTAACGTCGTGTTTTGTCCATAGCAAACTGTTTTTTACCCTATTGATTGGGACTCTTTTCTTAAAAAACTATATTTTTTATTTTATTTTTATTTTTATTTTTTATTTTTATGTTATTCTAAAAGCGAATTAAACAACACTAGTTATCCTGTTTTTTACATGTTAACAACACTATTTTTTAGACTTAAAAAACTAATTTTTGTCCATAACAAACTGTTTCTTTTTACACTATTGATTGAGACTCTTTTCTTAAAAAACTGTTTTTTATCTTCTTTTTTCATGTTATTCTATAAGTGAATTAAACAACAGTGGTTATCCTTTTTTTTTTCCATGTTAACAATACTATTTTTTTAGACTTAAAAAATCTTTTTGTCCATAGCAAACTGTTTTTTCTTTTTTTCATGTTAATCTTTTTTATTGTCTTCTTTTCTTGTTATCATTTTTTTAAAAAAATAATACAATAATATGATTTTTTATATTATTTTTTTAAAAAAAGATATTATGATTGTCAATCATCCAAACATAGCAACAAGTATATAGTAATGTTACTCATCCAACATAAACAAGATTTATAAAATAGCCATCCAACTCTAAATTCATCCAAACAGCTATAAATTCTTCCAAACAACTATAAATACGAAACAAACATATATTACTATTTTCATCATACAAACAGCTATAATTAAGAATATATGAATATTTGTCCAAATTACTATATATTCATGTTAATGAACCTTACACAATGCTCGAGTACGCTAATAGTCCACCTTGACAAGAGCACACAAAAAAGTAATGATTAGCAAAAAAATATAAGTAAGATAAAGAAAAATGTGTAACCTAAACCACGAAAAGAATTATATAAACCATAATAATGACAGATAGTTATCACCTTATCAAGAGAAAGTTGGTAAACAGTGTTTGATGTAGTTGATTCGTAACAAGACCAATCCTAAAACAAGTTACAATAAAGAACATTAGTACTATACGAAAGAAGTTATAACAGGGAGGCACTAATCAACACCCGTGATAAAAAAATGTTGGATAAAGAGGGAGAAGACATACTATTTGCATTTATGAAGTAGATAGAATGTGTTTGTCCTTATAATTGAAGACAAGTGAGATCATAATTATAAAGTGCACAAAAAAAATGGAATAGGGTCCAGCCTTAGAGTTATGAAATTCATTCATTGAAACTTGAATTTCATATAATATCATGAATAATGGTAAATGAGAAATCAACAATATAGATAGAATGACCAACAACTGATTTTAAATCAAAGACAAACAATGGTAAATTATTTCATTCAAAGAAGAAGAATTGAAAATTAGAGACAAACAATAGAGCCAATAGAAATCAAAAGATGCAAAGAAGTTCATGGTCTTTCGAAACAAAACACAAGATAAGAAAATATTGGAGACAAGAGAAATGACATGCCAATTGTATTAAGCAAGTAGATGGAATGAGTTTGGCCTAAAGTTAAAGTGAAGTGAGACACATATATATAGTTGTGTGAACTATTGGCCCATATAATTTTTTAAGTGAGATCCATATATAAATAAAAATCAATGATTTTGATAAAAACCTACCTAATAAACAATAACCAACAACCACTATCAATAAATATGTAACAAACCATCCTAAAAAAGGATATGACAATGATGAATACAATAAATTGTACCTAACAACCACTGTCAATCAATATACAATAAATCATTATAAAAACAGGGGATATGCTAATGATAAATATACAGTAAACAGTACCTAACAATCACTGTCAATCAATACAACAAACAATGGTCAAACAGATGCCAAAAGTTACAAAATGGACAAGCAACGGACAAACAGAAACTGAAATAAACAAACAATGAACAAACAAATACCAAAATTTATGGAAGTGAACAATCGAGGCCAAAAGTGACAAACAATTGACAGACAGTGAGCAAAATGGACAAACAATGGACACTGCACAGAGAATATTCATCCTTCTTCATCAGTATAATGAAAATAACCTAATCAAAATTACCAAAATTCATCAGATTCATCAAATAACCCAATCAGAATTACCAAAATCCATCAAATACCCTATAGAATCAACCTAAGAATACCTAGCAGCCCAAAACACATGTTTCTCCATTTTTTTATAATCTAAAAAATGGACAAATAATGAACAAATAGAGACGATAATAACAAAACAATGAACATGAAACGAAATTCAGAGCATAATTTCTGAGCAAAACAATGAACATGGAATGAAATAATGGACAAAGTGGACAAACATAAAGCATAATTTACAAAATTTTGAGCTAAATTTGAAAAAAAAAAAAAGGACCTTGTCATCGACTGAGAAAGGGAAAAAGAAGATTACCTTCGACCTCCCCCTACCAAGCTCTAGAACTTGTCCTTCACACCCTACCACTCTCCAAAACGATAACCTCCACCCCTACCAAGCACAATCGTCCCTCAACCAAACAAATTAGAGCATGTTTCAACAGAGTGAGAAGATCGAATAAAGTAGAAAAGAGAATCAAAGGTTTGGAGCGGTGAGAGAGAGATCGTTTGGAGCGGCAAGGGGAAGAGACACGAATCCATATATGTAGATCTATGGATCTGTGAAGGGTCTAGAGAAAAACATGCAAGAAGAGTACCACCATAATCGTAGATTTATAGTTCATTAAAAGGCTAGATCTGTAGATCTGGTTTCAACGACGATGGAATTGATGGAAATGACGAAATGCGAAACCAGATTTGAAGACGGCACTGAAACTAGATCTTAAGACAGAGAAGTAAAGAGAGAAGGAAGAACGTCATTGATTTGAGCATTTTGTTTGATTGGACAAGAAAGGAGACATAAGAGACAAGGGAGAAGAGAAGAGATGTTGCAAATAGTTAAACGACAAAAATCAAGGGGTTAGGAACAGTGTTCCCTAAGATTAATTTTGAAGATAATATTGGGGCTCCAACAATAGTTGGAGCCCCAAACATGGAGTGGGATACACTTCACTATTGGGGGCCCAAACAGGCCCTTAGTGATCAAAATTATCCATTTGAAATATCAAAGACTAAATACACATATTATTTAAAATTAAGACAAAAAAATATTTTTACATGAAAGTATTAATAAATATGACAAATTTATAATTCACATACAGTTAATAACAGTTAGTAGTGGGTCCCGCGTAATTTTCAAACACATTTAAATTGACGCTTCGTCCCTCAAGTTTTGATTAGAGGACGAACTCCACAATTTGTTACGATTACAAAATATAGAGAAACAACAACAAATATAATCAAATAAGCTCTCAAATTATCATTAATAAATCACGTTTCAATTGGATAAATTTTAATTATAAACAGTAGAACTAAATTGGAACTTTGAACAAATTTACGATTTAATCTTTTTTTCAAAATCGAAAATATTAAAAAAAGAGAGCTTGATATTTGGTCGATCACTGTTGCGATTTTTGAGGCAATCGGTCGATTACTGTTGCCCTAATAGCTACCACTCGTTCAATCGGGTAAGAATTCTTACTTCTTCCCCAATTAATCGGTGAGGTAAACGTATTTCAATTGCTAGACCACCGCAAAATCAACCGGCTGATTCTAATTCTAACAAATCCGATTCCATTTCTCAGCTGGGTTCGCTGTTAAGGTAAGGTAATTGTAACCTGTGATTGAATCTTGCACGTTGAAACTATATTTGTTCAGTAGGACCTCATGTATTGATATAATTACTCTCCTCTGAATTCTGACTTTGCTCATTGATTATTATCTGTAATCACAGATTTTACTTTCGCGTGTTACGATTCTGTTCCTTTTATTGTCATGTTGTATCTATTTTTTTCTTATTTTCTTTTCTTTTCACAATTATTTCTTTCTCCATCTTCATTAGTAACCTCATATTGTTGTTGAATTGATTTGATGCATGTTTTTCCTAATCATCATTGTTATGAATTGAATTCGACCAATTTAGTCATAATCTTCATAGTTTTTTTTTTNGTATATATATATATATATATATATGAGTGTTCGAGTAGCTTATATACACCCCAACTAATCTCTCGGGACAATCTACGTCCACTTGATCCTACCATATTTAGATGCTAAAAAAACTCATATGATATTAAGTTTTAGATAGGTAGCCATGGATTAACTCATTCCGCCTAAGTCCTTTATTAAACTCATAGTCCTTTAGACTTCAAGTCCTTTATTAAACTCATAGTCCTTTTTGATGTCTAAACTGTGACCGTTCATAATTTTCATAAGTTTACTAATACTTAGTATTGTTATCAATTGTGGGGTCAATATTCTGAAAATAATGGTTAAGGTCTTTTATTTTTGTTACTTTATTGCAATAGTTGATGGAAATTAGAATAACTCTATAGTAATTGAACAAACCAATCAGCTATCTTAAGTCTAAGGCTATCAAGGAAAATAGAAAGTTTGTTCTTTGAGCTTGACATTGATCTTTGCATCCTTGAGTGGTCCTCGTAAACTACTCAATTGAATAAAAACATAAAGAAATAGCTGCTGGTTTGAAAGTGAATGTAAATCCTTTTATTAGTTCAACAATATGCTGGATGGGGGATTCAAACCTAACCTCTAACCTCTTGATTGAAAGTACATTGTTTTATATCAGTTAAATTATGCTCATGTTGGCAATTGAATGTAGTCAGTTATGCTCATGTTGATTGAAAGTACATTGTTTTATATCAGTTGAGTTATGCTCATGTTGGCAATTGAATGTAGTCAGTCTGTTGAACAAGATAAATCACAAAATGGTCAAATGTCTTGCTTGATATTTTATTATGAAGATTGACATTATTGACTAATTGAGATTGGCTTATTTGTTGTTAGGGCCTCGGTGGTGCAATTTATGTTAGTGTGTTTTTGAGGACTTAGATCGTGTTTTGTGGGATTCTTAGTAAGCATATTCTGATTTGAGACAGTTTCTGATTTAGATTGTGTTTTGTGGGATGTTTAGTGAGAATATTCTGATTTGAGACAGTTTCTTAGAGACTTTTAGGGTAGCTCTGGCTCATAAAAAATCACGTTGCTTAATTATGGTGTTGTATTCCAGCTTTTGTTTTGGGACAACAAGGCCCTTTAGCATGCTCCCTTTTTTTTTCCGATTGTAAAAGTATTTTACTTGAGAGAAATAGAAGAATATTTAGAGAGGTTGAGAGTCCTCGAGGGAGGTGTGCTCTATGCTAGGCTCAATTGCCTCTCTTTGGATGTTCATAATTATGGCCAAGCAGTTTCTGTGATTTCTCTTTTTATTTATTCTCAATAAGGGGTATATCTTTTGTAGTCTTTAGTTGGGTTTTTTTTTGGTAGACTCTCCTTTTCTAAATGACATTTTCTTTTGGAAAATTTTCACAGATAGAAAAAATGTCAAACTATTTATAGAAATAGCAAAAAAACACTGATAGACATTGATGGACTTCGATCAGCCTCTATCAACGAAGATTAAAATTTTGCTATTTTGTGTAAATAGTTTTCTTATTTTTTCATTTTTGAAAATCCCCTTTTTCTTTTTCTTGTTCCTTCATTTTTTCCTCCTTTGTTTTCTTTTTTTGTGTTCTTTCTCAATGAACGTGTGGTTTTTCTGTCTCTTTTCTTTATCCTTTTTTTAGAAAAGACTTATCTTTTAACAGCTGGATTTGATATAACTCCTGCTTGAATATATGTTGTATTTGGATGTCATGCCAAGAGTGCTACTGCTACCTTACTATATATTAATGATTGATAGTTCGAGCCTTGATATTTATTTGTCTTGTGCTTACATACATTATAACACCCGAATAAAACCACGCATTAAGTCAACGCCCATTCCCTCATCTTGATACTTCAGTTCGGCTTGACATGTTTGTTGGTCATGCATGCTCTATCTTATATCCAGTCCTTTCATTTCTCTTCTTTTTTATTTGGCCTTTTCAGATAATGGAAGCATAGTTCGTGTCAACAGTTTGTTGGACTTACTATGAATCAAGGTGTGGTATCAGTATCATGTCCTCCATCGATTACCATACCCCACTACCACCATAAAAACTTCAAGACATTCAAGTCCTCAAAGGTCCTCCATGCATTAACTCTCCGTTCCCGTTACATTCATGCAAGGCGTCCTCCAATTTGTTGTGTACAGACAAATCCTTGGGAACCTGCACCGATCACATTTGCTCCCAACAATGAAAAGGATGATGATACCTTCTTGAAGAAAACCGATAATATTTTTGAAAGTCTAAATGCTGATAGAACAACTGAAGTTCCGGAAGTAGACACTAAAGAACTTGTGGAGGCAAGTAATCAACCAGAGGTACATTTGCAGATTTTCAAATGGCCAATGTGGCTTTTGGGGCCTTCTCTTCTCCTGACAACTGGGATGGCCCCAACATTGTGGCTTCCTATGTCATCTGTATTTCTCGGTTCCAATGTAGCCAGCCTCCTTTCTTTGATTGGACTTGACTGCATCTATAATCTCGGTGCCATGCTTTTTCTTCTCATGGCTGATGCTTGTGCACGGCCCAAACAACTGAGAAAACCCATGAGCAGTGAGGCTCCTTTCAGTTACCAATTCTGGAACATGCTTGCAAATGTGTTTGGATTTGTGATCCCTTTCGTGATGCTTTATGGATCTGAAAGTGGGTTCATTCAACCCCATCTGCCCTTCATCTCCTTAGCAGTTCTATTGGGTCCCTATATTCTACTCCTTTCAGTACAGATTTTGACTGAAATGCTGACGTGGCACTGGCGATCCCCTGTTTGGCTGGTTACTCCTATTGTATACGAGGGTTATCGAGTTTTGCAGCTGATGAGAGGGTTGAAACTTGGGGCTGAACTCAGTGCACCGGCCTGGATGATGCACACAATCAAAGGATTGGTTTGCTGGTGGGTGCTTATACTTGGTATTCAACTTATGAGAGTAGTTTGGTTTGCAGGTATTGCTGCCTCCCTATCTCGTAAGCAGGAAATTGTCGCTAATGGTTCGTGAAACTGCCAATCATAACATAAGGGTGAGTTTGGGATGACTTTTGGAAAAAAAAGTGTGAACTTCTAGAAACACTTTTACAAGAAGCACAACCAAATACTTTACTCAAAACTAAGTATAGTGTTTTTCTTAGTGGTTTTAGAATTTTCAAAATCATTTTTATTATCAAACCAAATGCTATGACAACTTTGAATTGTGCTTCTAATGGAGTAAAAACACCTTTCATCCTCCCAAAGTGATTCCAATAGATATATTTCTATTCTGATATGAGATTTGTACAAAATTAAACCTCAAATAAGTTTAGAAATAGGCATAGTGCTAGAGGAAATGTGAAACTAGGGGGACATGGTTGTTGTATATGTTGCCTATTTTTATTACTCACAGAATTAGGAGTTTGTGTATAAGAGATTGTGTTATAGATAGAACATGATATTTGATTATTCAAATTTATGAGTGCATTGGTGCAAATTCTTTTTCTCAGTATACTACATATTATGCTATAGTTGGAGATAGATATATATTGATGTATGTTTTGATAGGTATTTCAAAAAGAATTATGGATATGGTAGAAATATTAATATTTGTATGATCGAAATAAAAATGCATGTGATATAGCACATGCATATATTAATAGATGTAAGTTGCAACCTCGAACTGTGTTCGATTTAACCAAATAAATAACATAATCATAATTTTAGGACTGGGTTCGATAAATAGTGGACTTGAATAAACATAGACTAGTAGCAGGCGCCGGCGGAGCCACGACGTGTCCCTCTAAAATTTAAGTCATATTTAATAATAGATATATAAAAAATCAGAATTCTTCTTAAAATCTAGCTGGTGTAATATAAAATTTAAATGATATTTAATAATATATATATAAAAACTCATCATTCTTCTTGTAACCAAAAGCTAGTGGTATGGTAACTAGGGCACGTGTTGATGCTGTAGGTTACGAGTTTAAATCTTTTTTTATATAATTTTTTAAATTTAATTTGAGGTTAAATTCTAGTAGTGTCCTTATCATTGAAATTTTCAAGTTGTCACTTTAACGAAAATTTAAAAAAAATAATCAACAATAATTTTTGTATGGATATTTTTTCAACCTAAATTTTTATAGTCAAATCGTAACAATAGTTTATTGAAAATGTATCATTAATTTCTTTTACCTAAGATTCAGATTTTTATTACTTAGTATACTTTTAGAGTCAAAGTTAGAAGATAATTTTTTCGTTTCTTGTCCGGATATACATATCATTCATAAGTAACTTTCAAAATTTTTTCAATCTTTTAAATTTTCATATTTTTTAAGTCTATATAATAAATCATAAGACTTTTATTGGTAATACTTTTGTAGAGTTAGTTCTATATCAATATGGATAAAATAACAATAGAGATCATGGACTCGTCTTCAAAAGAAAACATATATCTGATTTTAATAGATCTTATATAGAAATCAATTTAGGAGAACTACCGGTAGCTCCTAGTATAAGAATTAAAATTTCTAAATATGATGATTATTTAATATGGTAGTTATACTTACAACAAGATCTTTGTTAGCCTCAGAATCATATTTTTTCATTCAAGAAATTTGGATCGATTTCAAAACATAAAAATTGTAGAGGATAGTTATAATGTGTACTAAATTGATTAATATATCGAGCTATGAATATTTTTTAAACATATTTTTACAGTTTTTTAATTACATAGTGCCTTCTCTATACAAAATTTCTGGCTCTGCCACTTGTAGAAAGAAATCGATAATTATTGAGCTTCATATATTTAATTCTAGCATGGTATTTTTCATTAAGATAAGATTTTTTTTGTTTGTTAGTTTGATATAAACGACAACATAATTTTGGTCTGATGACCCAGGTATGTTCTACCTCGGATATAATTCATTTAAAATAATACGTTGTATTCATATGACTATTAGTCTATTTTACAAGTTATGTTTTGTTTTCTTTTCTTAAATTTTGTTGGGTTCATATGTATTTCTAAAGTTTGGTTTGATATATTTTGTAGGATATGTACTTTGGTCACCCTTTTAAGGGGTGATCACATCCAATCATTTTAGCTTACGGAAGAACTTTTCAATCTAATCATCAATAGGAATATAACTCAATTAACATAAATTTGTTCTATTCATTTTGAGAACTAGGTTTAATCTCTCCTCCACATTTTAAAAAAATGAAATTTAAGATCATGTTTATCAATTCATAATGAAAATTGGTGTAATCGTAATGAGATTTCATTAATGAATTAATTGTAATGAGCTTGAATCGTAAATGTAATTAGATTGTATTTTTATTATGTTTACTTAGAATTATACATCTGTTCACGTTTACTGTTACTATTATCGTTTGACTTAATAACAGTAACAGTAAATGTGACAGATTCATACTTATTCTGTAACAGTAACATTATCAGTAATAGTAATGATAACATAATTTTCAAGTACAGACGATTGATCACTTTTCACTCTTCAATTGGATTGTATTTTTTTATTACAAAATTGAAAGTAAGCTTCATTAGATGTTAGAACGAGTACAAAACACGAGTAAGCAACACGAAAGGTAATCAAATAGGATCTGCTTTCATATTCCCATTGATTTATTATCTTTGGGATAAACATGGCTTAAATTTAAAATATCCTAACAAGGGTTGAATCCCCCTAAATTCGTTGTGCTAGGAGAAAGTAGAGGGGGTTGAAGATGGGAAAGGGGGCGGAAAAAATAAAATTAATATTTATTCTCATATTTTGATTATAGTTATTAGGAGTGTTAAAAAAAATCGATGATCCAAAAAATCCGATCAACCCAATCCATCCCATATGGTTTGAGTTGAGTTGAGTTTAAATAAATAAAAATTTTTATGGGTTGGATTGATTCATAGGTTCATCTAAAATAACCCAAACCAATCCGAACTTATTATTA
Organism: Benincasa hispida; assembly: GCF_009727055.1. Taxonomy (NCBI): domain Eukaryota; kingdom Viridiplantae; phylum Streptophyta; class Magnoliopsida; order Cucurbitales; family Cucurbitaceae; genus Benincasa; species Benincasa hispida. The sequence continues at coordinate 15,990,080 of NC_052360.1, forward strand.
ATTTTTAAAATTATGTGTTTTTTTTACTTATGATACAATTTTTTATACATATATTGATTTATTATTTAATTTCATACTTGAATAATTTATTCTCCAACAACTCATTAAAATAAATTTTTAGCACTTTAGAAAAGAAAATTTCATAATATAAATTGAAATTGAATTGTTAATCATAATTCAATATATAAAAATAATTAAAGTTTTTTTTTTCATATTAACATTTTACTTATTTTTAGACTAAACATTTAAATAAATAACTCGAGTAACCTAAACCAACCTAATCCAAATGTTTCATGGTTTGGTTGGATTTGGGTCATTATTTAATAAGAGTTATTTGTAGGTGAAAAAACTTACTATCCCAACAATTGGGTTGAATCTAAATTAAACACTGCTTCAACTCAACCCAACCCACGAACACGCTCAGGCATGTTTGGGATAAAGACTATCGTAAGACCATAATAACCACATCGTGCTACATTAAATGCTATTTTGTATTCCCTATTAACTACTGACAACACTATTTTAAAACCCCCATTTGCTACATTATTTACTATTTGCTACATTTTTTACTATTTTACTTTCATCATTATTTTATTCTTTGTTACAGTATTTACTATTTTCTTCTCAAACTAAAATACCTTAAATACATACTATTATAAATCAAACTAAAATAATCTACACCCCAAACATAAACTATTATAACCCAACTATAATAACCTAGGATTATAACAACTAACTTCTTACCCTAAACACCTCTTAATATTTATTATTTTTATTTTAAAAATACTAAATCAACAAGCTGTTAGTTATTTAATAGATTAAGGCAATGGAGGATCAAAATGAAGCATTTTCTAAATGTTGGGGACTTTATTATTTAATTTTAAAACTCAAGGACTAATTTGAAACAAATGTAGTCCTAATACTAGGGCAAAAACTTCGATTTCATTCTCTCTCTTTTACTTATCTCTTTATTTTTTATTTTGCGATCGTTAACTTATTTGGCTCTAAAATATGAAGTGAGAGTTTGAGATATTTGTGCCAAGTAGAGTTGTAAATTTTAAAAATTTCATGGATTTATTGGATACAAAATTAAAAATTTTAGGAGCTTCTAGACATTTTTTTTAAAGTACTAGTGCCTTATCACCACGTGCGATGCATATGTTATGTTTGTTTAACTAACACTACATAGCTTCTTACATTTATATTGAAAAAAATCATATAAAATGTGGTTGATGATATATATTTTTTTAAAGTACAATAGAGGTGGTGGATTCGCCATAAGTCTATGGGTTGTTAAACACATGTAGTCCAATTGAACTAAATTCATGTGGCATGTGATTAATGGTACTTGTTTCATACAATTTGCTAATTGGAAATTAAAGTTTTCATGAAATCTCATAATTTCTTCATATGGGTTTGAATATATCTAGATCGAGAACTCCATAAATGTTTGAATAGTGAGGATGATGGATTAATAGATGTAAGATCGAGAAACTTGATATAAATGTGTCATACAAAGTTGATAATTTGTAATATTGCTTGATCTTTAAGAATCATTAACATTTCTTTCATGTATCTTGAATGAATCAAAATTATAACGGTTATTTATCTCTAAGTAGTTTCAACCGTAGTCATAAACTATCTTTGAAACTTGATGATTTATTAGAATTTGTTATTGTTAATTTGCAAGGAATCATAATACTTATGATTAAAAACTAAAATGTTTTTCATGTATTTTTTTTTATTGCGACAACAAATAAATAATTAATTGCTCCAACTTTTTATTTACATCCCCCTACATTCAAGTAAATACAATGCAATTATTTCAATCCTCATTTTAAATTAGATAAATTCATATACAATTAATTAGAACCTCAAATTAAAGATAAACTATTTAATTTTAATGCAATAGAAACCATACAACAATCAACGACTATTTTGAACGCTTATCTTTGATTTTTATGAGAACTTGTTTAAGACAAAACTATATTTCTATTAAAAATTATTGCCAAAAAAAAAGATAAAATATTTTATTTTAGTAACATAAAAGTTGGTGACCATGTAATTTTTAATCATCACATCACATTTTCACACACCTTTCTCATTCAGTATTTTTTTTTAAAATTAATGTAATCAGTTAAAACCTTAAACTGAATATGAAATACATTTATTTCAATATATATATATAAAAGGACAATATATAGTAAAAGGTAAAAAATAAATAAAATGTTATGATTTTTTTTAATAAGTTATAGATTATTGACAAATATAGATTTATAGATTAGGGATATTATATTATATATATAACTAATTGTAAATTTTTTTTGTACTATTTTTTATAAATAAAATGAAAATTTTGCTTATCCTAACATTTTAAATTATTTAAACTACACGTAATTGAGGAAGTAAAATCTGTGAGATTATTACTTAAAGTAAAAAAACTTATGAAATTACAACACTTTTGATATTTTTTTGTCATTAAATATGATTAAATGTGTAATAACTCTAGAGTTTCCTTATTAACTAAATATATAAAAAAAGAAAAATGTTCACATTCTAAGATTTTTAATTTTAAATGATTTAAATTACACATCATTGTAGAAGCAAAACCTATGAGATTGCAAAACCTTTTGTATTTTTTTTCATTAAATATGAATAAATTATTTTTTAGAATAAATATGTAATAATTATTCAGTCAACTATTTACAATTGAGAATACATTTATATTCGTGTTGGCCATTGTTGACAATTAATTGTAACTATTTTGTATATTTTGGATTAGAATTTAAGATGAATAGTCATAAATATTTTTCTGGATTATAATCTTTTTAATATATTATAGAATATAAATAAAAATAATATACTAAATATTAAACTAACATATATAAACATCATGATATCTTTCAAGATTAAAGAGACATTGGGAGCATTGTTTTCATATTTTATTAAGAAAAATAACATTCATAAAATCAAACTTCATACATATTAAAAAATATTAGCATCATTCATATTCAAAATCCACATGGAACGACTCTTTTAAAAAAATCTATATGGGAATACAATAATGCTAGGATTGAGAGGGAAAAAAACATGAAGCATGAGGATTTTGAATATCATAAGGAAATCTTGACCTTGAGGTTTATGATGAAAAACTGTAACATCCCGAGTTTTCAGTAATTTTAAATTTGATTATCTTAAATTGATTGGATTTATGGTATTTTAATTTTTTTTTTTTTTTTTAGAATAGGTGATATTATTATACAACAAAGGGGATCCCACAGCCCGGGATCAAGGCATCAAAGCAACAAAGCACAAGCAAAGACAGGGCAACAAAACTAAAACAAAGCCAACAAGATAAGAACACAAGGTGAAAGACAGAGAAAAGAACCCAAAACCCCACAAACTAGAGCTATAACAAAACAGAGAACAACGTGAAGTTCAAAAAGAAAAAACATCCGTACACACACTAGATAAGACCAAGAATATCAACTCACCAGGAAGTAGCACGAGCATGAACCGTAGAGACCATAAGGTGAACCAGAGCAGATACCGACCTCAGTTGTCCTCCACGCAGCCGCCGATTATGCTCCTGCCAGATGTAGTATATGGAAGTACACCAGAAAACACGGAACAACTTACTACGCACCCTTTTACCCGACCCCACTCGGTACAACCAACTCAACTCTACATCCCAACCAGCCACCTGATGCGTCGAACCCAATTGACGCAACACACTAGTCCATATCTCTCTCCCAAATCCACACTCAAAAAATAAATGATCCCGCGACTCCACACCTCCCCCACACAGAAGACACTCCTCTCTGACAACACACCCCAACTCCTCAACCAATCTTGCGTACCCAACCTGCCCCTCAATGCTAACCACGCACAAAAGGAGTGACGCGGAATACCACCCCCTGCCCACAAAATACTAGCCCACGACACCCTAGGACGACGAGGACGTATACTCTCCCAAGCACTAGCGATAGAAAATCGACCACTAGCATCCGACACCCAAACCTAATAATCCTCTCCCCTCACCCTAGGCCCCACTGCCTGGATAAAACCCCAGATCTCAAGCAGCTCCCAAGACACTGTAGGCCACCTCCAACCTCTCTCACCATCCATGAACTCCGACAACCGCGCTTCCAAACTACTCTTTGCATCATAAACCACCGTAGACCCATATGATTCCAAAATCGCACCCTCCGGCAGCCAAGGATCCCACCAAATAAAACAAGACCGTCCATCGCCAATCATCAAGCAAACCAGATGTTTGAATCTATCTCTACTTCGCAAGATAGCCCTCAAGCACCAAAATCTCCCAACCTCACTCCGAACAGCCTACACCGACCGCCCATGCAAAACATATGCCTCTACCCACGCCACCTAAAATGATCCCGACTTAATTAAGATAAGCCAGAGCAGCTTCATAATAGCAGACCTAGTTTCCAAGAGGCCACATACTGCCACATGGCAAGCCACACCTCTAGTCCCACGCAAACCACGTGCACCACCCCGACTCACCACACTACCCTTCTATAATAACTACATAAACAGATAATCAACCTCATGAGTTTACACACGGCAGGCAACACAAAGATGCTACACCAAAACCTGAAAGGATTGTAAAACAGACCTAACAAGCTAGCAACCTCCAGCCAAAGGAGAGGGAACCTCGGCGCCCTGCCAGCTCTACTCAGCTGTAATCCTCTGTATCCAAGGCGCACAATCCACAGGCCTCAACCGACTCGCCAAATAAGGTAAACCTAGATACTAACAGGTAACGAACCAAGAGGACCACCCATATATGCAGCTAAGTTCCTTCGCCTCCCCTGATTTCACACCCGCAACAAACATGGAACTCTTCCCAACATTTGTAACTAACCCAGACAGCTCTGCAAACTCTGTCAATACCTGCCTCACAAACTCTAAAGAATCTCTCTCAGCTGCACAGAAAATCATCAAATCGTCTGCAAAAACCAAATGAGTTAGGCCCAAACGCTCACACCGATCATGGAACCTAAACCACACAGGAGGTTTATTCAATAACCTAGACAAGACCTCTATCACCATCACAAACAAAAAAGGAGACAGTGGGTCCCCTTGCCTCAACCCCTTCCTACCAGGAAAAAAGTTCTTCAAGGGAACCATTAATCATCACAGAGAACTTAGGTGAAGTAATACAAGCCCTCACCCAACTAACAATCTGAAGGGGCGTACCTATAGCCAATAACACACCAAACAGAAAATCCCAATTTACCGAATCGTAAGCCTTATAAAGGTCTACCTTTAGCACATAACGCGGCTTCCCTCTGCTTTTCTTGTAGTTCCCCATGAGCTTCTGACACAATAAAATGTTATCGAAAATCGACCTACCCGAAACAAACCCAGACTGATTACCACTGATGAAATCAGGCAACCACAACCGCAATCTCTCAACTAAGATCCTCGAGATACACTTATACATAACATTGCAAAATGAAATAGGACGAAACTGCTTCATACATTCAGCTCCCTGCCTCTTAGGGATGAGAGTAATAACAATAGAATTAACTCCATCAGGCAGGTAACATGTCTAAAAAAAATTCAGCACAACGTCACAGAAATCATCTCCAATCACACTCCAAGCAGCTCTATAAAAACCACGAAAAACCCATCAGGCCCAGGAGCCTTCCCAGACTTCATCGAGAATAAAGCCTTCTGAATCTCCTTCTGACTCATTGGCCGACCAAGGGCCTCCACCCCCTCCTCCAGCCAGCTAAATTGCACAATATCTCCAATTCGGGTAGTAAGATCCCTATACCCCACATGCTGAGCCCCTAAGCAACCCCGAAAGAAATCTATCGCCACCCCTGCCACCTTGTCATGCACCGTCTGACGAGTCCCCCCAGCATCCACAACCGTAAATAAGCCACTGCAACTGCGATGAGAACGGACACATTGATGGAAAAAATCCGTGTTCATATCACCTAACTCCAGCCACATGACTCTAGCCTTCTGCCGGAGCGACGCCTCCTCCAATCTCGCCATTGATCAGAACACCTCAATGGCCCGAGCCGCCTCCGCATACACCGACTCTGAATTAGGATTCCTTTCTACCGCAACTTGAGCAGTCTTCATAACTTGCCTAGCCACCCGTACCTCATGAGCTAACACAGAGATACGCCTACCAAATGAAGCATGAAAAACCCGCTTCAATACCTTCAAATTTCGCACAAAACTAACCATAGGAGACACATCCTCAGACCTTCTCCACACGGACCTGATAGTATCAAGAAAACCCTTTGCCTCTGCCCAATGAGAAAAATAACGAAACGTAGGGGGCGGCCTGCTTCTCGTCTCCCCTGTAGAAACCAGAAGAGGGTTATGATCAGAAATCCCCCACTGACCAACTCTAACCTCCGAATACAGAAAAGCTACCTTCTATAACTCATTGGACAAGCATCGATCCAAATGGCGCAAAATACCATTCCCCTAAAGTTTACTAGTCCAGGTAAACCAGTTACTTGTCACACCCAACTCAACCAGATCTGCCTCCAATAACACCCCATCAAACTCCTTCATCTCCCTCAAGCTAGGGCAACCACCAAAATCCTCCGAGCTACTATGAATAGCATTAAAATGTGAACCCCGAATCCCAATTTTACACTTAAGTGTATTTTCTTATTTAAATTGTCTTAATTTTCCACTTAATTGTGTGTCCCTATTTAAATTTGTATAATAAGTTGAGTAGGTTGATGAGAAAGTTAGTGTGAAAGGGTGAAGAAGGAATGGGGATTTGAAAAGAAAAATATGGACATTGAGTTTGGGAAATTTCGGCTAAGTATAGAGAAGTTATGTGAAATGCGTTATGGATGAAGAAAGGGTTGAAGAACTGAGAAAAATATGGGAAATTATTTTGGGGAAAATCTGGAAAAAACGTGTAGAAGATGCACGGAGACAAAAAATGTTCGCAGTAGCTAAGAGCGAGATTGTTGAGAGCGAGATCATTGAGATTGAGACTAGCGAGATCATTGAGAGCGAGATTTTGAGCGTGAGTGGAGAAAAGTTGGAGAGAAAGCTAGAGAGAACGAGAGTGGAGACTAGCGAGAAACCTAAAGAGAGCGAGAGTGGAGAGAAAATGGGAGAGAAAGTTAGAGAGAGCGACATTGCCGAGAGTGAAGAGAGCGACACTTTCGAGAGCGAAAAGAGCGAGAGCGCCTATGCGTTAGCCTTGCTTTGTTTGATTCGAACGTCACGCCCATGCCTCGCCTATGCATTGAACGGCCGAGCAAGCTTTTGGGCGATGTATTTGGACGCGTTGGGATGGATTATGCATTTAAAAACCCTAATTTGAATACAAACAAAGCTTGAAGACGTAAGGACAAATGTCAATTAAAATCTAGGTATCCAATTAAGAGAAATTCTTAAACCTTAAGAAATTGTGTTGGATGCGTTTGGGAAGAACACATTAAACCAAGGTGAAGTCAGCTTACATTGATAAAGGGAGGATTAAACATTTGGCCATGCAGCCAAGTAAGTGCTGTCAATCCCAAGAGCAATATGAACGCCTATAAATAGGGAGTTGGGATTTCATTTTCAAATCACACAAACATCATAAATTTCGTAGAGAAAGTAGAGGGCAGTGAGGGTTCAGAGGAATGCGTCATCTTTGGATGAGGAAATATTTCAATCTACTCGTGCGTTTAGAGTGATTTAAAAGCCATCTGAAAGCTCTAGAAGCCTAGTTTTCAGAGTAGGGTTTCCGGAGGAAAAAGCTCAAAGGAAATGGTCTGGAGGTTGAGAAGAAGGCAGAAGGGTCAGACTGTTGAATCAGTCTGGGCTAGTCTTGAAGATTTTGAGATTCCGGCCAAATCATGAAAAATTATGAGCTGAAAGTTTAGGGTAAGATTCTTAGGATATTTTAGAATAAGTTTGTAGAAGGAAGTATTTCCAAATAAGGTCGGAACTATGAGTAATCTAAGTTGTAAGTTGAATCTGGATTCTAGGGGTGAAAAAGGGACCCGAGGAGCTACTAGAGTGAAAAGTTCCTAAGAGTTCGAGGTAAGTGGCTAAAATGTTTTCGAACTAAAACGTTTTTAAACTGTTTTACAGAGTTATTCTGTAAGAATTTTTAGGTAGTAAGTGTCCAGCCTAAGGATTGATAACTACTGCAGTCACGCCCTTCTCTAGGCTAAGAGGGTGGTCTGGGGCGGGTGTGTGACATAAAATCCCCAACAACTCCAGGAAGCTGCCATGAGGCATACACATCAATCAACTGAAGACCACAAGTTCAACCTCTCACTCACATGATTAGATGCATATACAGCACCATAGTACCCTAGCAGTAGATACAATATCCACTAGGTTTCAGAAATGAATTGATCCCCACTAACATCAATGGAAAATTCATAGACACTATTCGCCACATTACCCAGATCCTCCCAAATCCCTGCACACTATAGCTACACATATAACTCCAAGCATCACCAAAACCTACCCGTCACCATACCAAAATTCTCACGACGAACCCCATCTCAAGCAAACACAGAAAGTAAAAGATGAGGAAGCTAGAAAGTCTGCCACCACCCTACACTTGACAGGGTCATCAACCCCTTAACATTCCAGAACACGAATCAATGAATCTGTAATAGACTCACACTACCACTTCCCACTAGGCCCTTTGCCCAAACTCCCGCACATCCCATCCATAACAAACAACGATCAGGATCTACTGCACTAGGCCAAAGCCAACGATTCTCCCCTCTTATCACACAAAAACATTAAACTGATTACGATCATTAATATGTTTTACAAACATCGTTATTCCAGGGGACCCATAAACTACTATGCTCTTTAAGGGCACCGTACCCAGTGACCCATTACCACCCCTATGCCCTACACCTCCTCTATCACGCCTACGCCGACTAACCATAGTAAACTCTTCAGCCCTTCCTGCATCCTTAATCTCATCCACTAGGCCAGCTCCCCTCGCACCCATACCCAAGTCCTGCCCCTTCCTCACACTCTCAATTCCCCCATTCTTCTCCAAACACCCCTCATTGACTGCCACAATACACAACTCCGGACCCTTCTCCACACCCTGTTGCTCACACACCGCCCCAGTATGCCCAAAAAAACCACAACAAGAACACCTACGAGGTTTCAACTTATACCTTGACCCCGCATTCTAATAGTGACTGAAGAAGGCATTAACGAATCACCATCCACCTGAACACAAACCCTCACATACAATAACCGTCGCCACTCTCTTGTTGCAACATCAAAAGAGACAAGTTTACCCACAACGCTAGCTAACACTGCTAAACCCCTATCCGTCCACAACTCCAGGGATGCTCTAGTTTAATCCAGATAGGAACAAAATAAAAAACACAGGTTTCAGGAACAATACCTGGAGACCACTATCGTAATAAAATGGGCTTGCCACCTAAGTGCCACAGACCATTCTCCAGCAACCAATCCTATGACTCTACCTTCCGAAATTTAAAGATCATCAAACCGTTAGCCAACAAGGTAATAGTTGGCATCTCTATACGTTCCCAAATTCTCTGAATAAGACGAAAAATAACAGAATACGGGAGTTTAACATCCACAAACTGACCAACCAGAGATTTCTCCCACATACAAACACCCTCATCAATAATTTCCTCACAAGGTTCAACAATAACTTTATCATTTCCAACCAATGGAGGAATGAACTCCAAATTACCCCTCAACTTAGACCCAAAAAGGCCTGCCCACGAATTTCCCCCTTTCGCGCCAGATCCAGAACCCCCAGAACCACACCTCTCCTCCAATTGAACCACCTTTGGACCAAACCCCTAGCTAAATCGTTTTTAGGAATCGGCTCCTCCCGCTCACAAAGAACCTGAGTGTCCACCGATCGCCCCTCTTTTCCACCAAGCCCAGCCTGCGAAACCTCTTCATTATCTGACTTTTGCCCCCTCGAGCCTCCCAATTCCGGCCCAGCACTACATGACCCACCCACCAAAGCCCCCACATCTATTGACCCTTTCCCCAGCTCCCCCTGCACTATACCACCCTCTTCACTCAGCTTTAGCCCACTCCCATCAGGCATGCTCAAACCAGCTCCCTCAAGGACCACCTCAACACCCCTCACAACCCGGTTTACATCTGGGTCCCCAACAACCTCAAGGCTCCCAGACACCCCCTTCACTTTTTACCCAACAACTAACCCAATACCCAGCCCACCAGTTCAACCCTCACAACTCGAATTTTCTTCTTCAACCCAACACTCCCCATACCAGACCCTTCACCTTTCTCATGGCGACCGTCAGACAACCCAAAATCCTTTACCTCTGAAGAATGAGCACCCACTCCCACATCGAACTCCGGTCTAAGCAGACGAAAAGGTTAATGAGCAACTCGTCCTCCATTCTTCTCCTTCAGTCTTAGAGGCGTACGCACCATCATCACCAACTCTCATCGTGTTAAACCCATACCACAATAAGATCACCATCTGCCAACCAACAGAACCCAACCTCACCAGTCAACCACGAATCCACCAATCAACAGAACACCTCTACCAGTCATGCACAAAAACCGTACAGCTTCGAACCTACCAATCAACAAGTCGTAGGCTTACTAGTCAGTTGACGGCGCCATCGAACGCATCTACGGAAACCAAAAACCCCGATGACTGGCGAATGCACCACCTGCTTCTGTCGAAATGAACAAGAATCCAGAAATGGGTGGCTCCTTACCCATAGCGTGAGCAGCGACGACCCCTCGGCGAAACCTGGACGAAGCAGCGACGCCCCCTCACGAACCCTAGGAAAAGTGGCGACCTCCTCCAAAAATGCAATAACAACCAAATATTTTTCCTAATTATTTTAAATTAAAGAACCAAATGAAAGAAGATAATTAATTTAAATTGAGTTATTAGGAGAAACTGGGACTTAATTCAAATTGATAGAATTGGGTTTTATGTTGGAATTTCTAATTTAATTAGAATATGAATTTATAAAATAATTAGATTATGAAATTTCTAATTTTAATTAGAATATGGATTCTTGAATTAATTAGATTATGTCATATTCAAAAAGTAAATCTAATCTATTTACTATTTTAATTATGGATTTTTTAATTAATTAAAATTTAGATTTCCTAGTTAGAAAAAATATCTTATTCAAGAAGTAAATTTAATCTATCTACGACTTTAATTAAGGATTTTTTAATTAATTAAAATGCGGATTTCCTAATTAGAGAAAATGTCTTATTCAAAAAGAAAATCTAATTTATCTTCAGGTCCACTAGTATAGAGTTTTGATTCATATTGCCTTTATAGGACATAAATCCTTAGCCTGACCCTAGTAGTGGGATTACTTACTGAGTATTTTATACCCATTCTCATATTTCTTTTTCAAGAAAAGGTAAAAGTACATTGGCGAATGACAGACGGAATTCGTGATCGAGCCACTGGGACTAGTCATATGCTTTTGCTCATGTTTTTAGGATTTTATGTTTTAAAATTTCTAGTCTTGATGTTTGAACTTGAAGTTTTGGTATTTGTATTTTAAAACTTTTTATGAGAATTTTCTAGCTTTGTTTTAAGGTTTTAAGGGTACCCTGTTAAATGAATTTCAATTATTAACTTTTATTAAAGTTATTTATTTCATAGTATTTAGTTGGTTTTTATCAAATTATGGAAAAATGTCGATTTGAAATGTATGCATGCATGTAGCAACGACCTAGTATAAGTCCTAGGGAGTCGGGTAATTATAGTTGGAATTAGAGCCTAAGTTATATGTTCTGTAGACTGACTTAGAATATAAGTAATAATGTGTCCCTATGGCCCATCATAATGTGTAGGACTTGTCCTTTGAAGCCAAACACTTGAGGGATTTCAGGAAGTATAGCCTCCATACCTTTGATGGGTCGTTGACGGACCCTATGAAGGCAGAGTTGTGGATGTCCTCCATTGAGACCATTGTAACTTAAAATTTATATCTTTAAGCATGTGGACAAATATGCGATACTACTTCTAGATATGCGTTACTTATGAATATTCTTGTAGTATACCTTGCGTTGTCACAAGTTTCCTTACGTTGGAACCAAGTGTAATTCCACAACAAGTTTCCCGGTGTGATCCGAGGTCGAACACAGGGACTGTTTAAGGTTATTGTGGTATGTTCGTGGTATATGCGACCAGGTTTTTCAATCTTTAAAGAGTGTTTTGTACAAGTATATAAAATTGCGGTAAAGTAAAGGAAAGCAGCAAAATGCGATAATAAAATAAGTACAGTAAACCTAAACTAGATGATACAAGATATAGGCTTCATGATACAAGATGCTGGGGTCCAGGCTGGCTGTAAAGGTTATGCAAAGAGCATGCAATGTGGTGAAAAATATTATGTACAAACAGAAAGAGCAAGATAACGAATATAAATAGTGCAAGTTTCTTAATTGCGTTGAAGCCATACGTATGGTTATGTTTTTCTCTTGGCGTACACCTTTCGTGATCGACCGCACTTCTATATGTCTGTGGTGAATCAGAGACGAACGTAATGAACGCAAGGTTGCTTCCATGTCTGGAAGTACTACTCACTTTAGTTAACGCATTCTTCTAACCTTCTCTCAATAGATCAGAATGGCATCTTCACTTCTGCTCTCACAGGTGAAGATGCAGTCTAGTATGCTTTAGCTAAATACAATTATCTCTTTAACACAAGTTAAGTACTTGTTTAATTCATATTAACTACCAGGGGATTAGGAAGACATCATGGAGAAGGTGATTCACGAAGGAACGGAAGTAGACAGATAATGGAATATGAAAGCAATCGAAACATTTAATATATCTATTAAGCGTTTGATACATGGTGTGTGAATTAAGAGATAAAGAAAGTGAAATACAATGATGAAAAGAGATAGAACAAATACAAACAAGCGCCAACATCTTGGCACCGATTCTGGTGGAGATCTGCTTACCGGATTGGATGGATTAGATGGATGGATGAGTTTCCCTCTCAGGCTTGCCCAACTGGTAGCAGGGTTCTCAGCATAGAGCTTCTTGGTCGGCAGAATAGAACTAAGACTCACCTCTCGGCCTTGTCTCGTCTTCTTCCTAGATTTTTTCAATTAAGTGTCTAGCTCAGCCTTTTCTCTCAACACTTTAGCAGCAATTAGCGCCGTATCCAGTAGCATATGTTTTCTCTGAAATCTATGGGGTATTTATAGGTGAGGATCTTTGACTCCAGCCTTGTGGTCCCCACTTGTTGTTATGGAAATTTTGAAGATGGAGGGATATTATTCCTTCTGTTATGCAATCAAACCGTCAATTCTGCACAACCATTAGTTGTACATGTGTCTCAATCCTCCGCTTTTGCATTGCTCAGCTGCATCTTTCAATCGTGAGTTCGCATGCGGTGTTGTTTTTATTACCGCATGCGATTGAAAGTCAGCTCTGGATCGACTGTCGCATTGCGCCGTCATTGCGTTAATCGTCTCTTCATTGTGGATTGACGGGCGCATAACAAAGATGCGTTGATCAGTTATTCTTGAGCCTTGAGCACAAGCGGTGACTCGGTTCCTGCAAAACAGAGTAAAATCTCCCTTTCTTCTATCTTAAAGATGTTAGTGGGTGTAATTGTGATAATTTATAAATATTGTAATTCTGAGCTAATTTTATAAAATCGGTGCATATTCACTATCTTTTGGCTGCAATATCTAGATAAGGCAGTATAAATAACTTGTATTTCTACAAGTTATCAACCATTTTCCGCTATATGAAATGCCTAGATGACCTTGCTTTAGTATGCAGTATTTATGTTGACTGATGATGTTGAGATTTGGTGGCAGTCGGCCGAGAATTTTATGACACCTGGTTACTTGGAATCAGTTTAAGGAGCAGTTCTACAAGTAATACTTTTCTATCGACATGAGTTAATAAGCAAATAGAGTTCATGAATCTGAAGCAAGGGGTATTATCTATGGTGGAGTACGAAGGAGAATTCACTAAGTTGTCTCATTTTGCTCCCAAGTTGGTGGCCATAGAGGAGGATAAGATAGAAAGATTCATCCAAGGTTTGAAGGATGAGCTAAGAGGTCATGTACTGGCTCATGAACCCACTAGTTATGCAACAACATTGTATATAGCAGCCAAAATAGATTCCACTGCAGGAGGGGGAAACAAGAGATCACAAGGAGTAGAATGCTCTTCAGGTCAGAAGAGGAAGGCAGATTAAAGGCCTCCAGGGCCTCTAAAAAAGAGTCAGAATATAGACAGAGCTCCACGATAATGGGGGCGGGCTCCCAATCTGTAACTGTTAAAGAGGATAAGCCAGTCTATTTGGCTTGTGGTAGATGTCATTGAGGATGTTGTCTAGTCGGTACTGGAGTTTGTTTTTGGTGTGACCAAAGAGGGCATATATCAGAGAAGTGCCTCAAGAGGAATGCATCTGATAACAGGGACCAACCTATGAGCCTGAATTAGGGTGTTTTGAGCCGTCAGCGGCAGAAGGATAGAGTGTATTCCATCACTCGATAAGAGGTCGAGAAGTTCAACACTGTTGTGATAGGTATGCTTCTGATCTTGAGACATTATGCATTGGTTTTGTTTGACTTCGGTTCATCTCACTCATTGATAGCATCATCATTTGTAACACATGCCATGTTAGAGTTCGAACCTTTATAGTATGTGTTATCAGTTTCTACTTGATTAGAAGAAATCATGTTAGCTTCTGAAAAGATAAAGGAATGACAAGTAGAAATAACAAATCATACATTAGATGTGACTTGTTAGTTCTAAACATGCATGATTTTGATGTGATACTATGCATGGATTAGTTGGCTACTAATCATGCCAATATAGACTACTCCCGCAAGGATGTGATTTCTAATCCTCCTATAGAAGTTAGCTTTAAGTTTAAAGAGGTTGAGACCATAGTCTTGCCCAAAGTAATTTCAGCTATGAAGGCTGATAGGTTGCTTAATTAAGGTGCTTGGAGTATCTTGGCCAATGTTGTTGACACTAAAGAGGCTGAAGTCTCATTGACTTCAAAGCTAGTAGTAAGAGACTACCCGGATGTTTTTCTAGAGGATTTCCCAAGTTTGCTGCCACATTGGGAGATAGATTTTGCTATCGAGTTGGAGCCAGGCATAACTTCTATCTTGAAAGCTCCATATAGAATGCTCCAATAGAATTGAAAGAGCTTAAAATTCAATTGCAAGAGTTGTTGGATAAGGGTTTCATACGTCTTAGTGTGTCACTGTGGGGTGTATCAGTACTTTTTGTGAAAAAGAAAGATCGATAATTGTGTCTCTGCATTGACTACAAGGAGTTGAATAAAGTGAGCATAAAAAATAAGTATCCACTTCTCAGGATTGATGACTTGTTTGATCAATTGCAGGGAGCTATAGTGTTCTGCAAGATTGATCTTCAGTCAGGTTACCATCAGTTGAGGATAAAAGACAATCATATACCCAAGATTTCTTTTCGTTCTAGGTATGGGCATTATGAGTTCATCATAATGTCGTTCGGTTTGATGAATGCACCTGCAATATTTATGAACCTGATGAATAGGGTGTTTAAGGAATTCTTTGACACTTTTGTGATAGTTTTCATAGATGATATCTTAGTTTACTCTAAGACAGAAGTAGAAATGGGGAGCATTTACGAATGATTTTGGAGACTTTGAGGGTGAATAAGTTATATGCTAAGTTTTCTAAATTTGAGTTTTGGCTAAAGTAGATGTCCTTTCTAGGACGTCGTGTCAAAGGAAGAAGTATCTGTTGACCCTGCAAAGATTGAGGCAGTTGCAAGTTGACCTCGTCCAACCACAGTTAGTGAGGTGTACAGTTTTCTAGGGTTAGCAGGCTACTATCAACAATTTATGAAGGATTTTTATTGCATAGCCACTCCCATGACTAAGTTGACTAGAAAAAGAGCTTCCTTTGTTTGGAGTAAGGCTTATGAAGATTTTTTACAGTAGCACATGGGACGGGTGGTTTCGTTATTTACAGTGACGCCTCCAAGAAGGGATTGGGGTGTGTGTTAATGCAGCAGGGTAAGGTAGTTGTTTATGCCTCTCTTCAATTAAATAACCATGAACGAAACTATTCTACACATGATTTTGGCAGCAATGGTTTTTACCTTAAAAATCTGGAGGCATTATTTATATGGAGAGAAGATACAATTTTTCACCGACTACAACAGTTTAAAATACTTCTTTGAAGGAAATCTAAACAGACATCCATGTGAGCGGAAGTGGATCGTTCCAAATCCCATTGAGAATGAACACAAACAATTACAGTCTTACAAAAAAAACAAATAGATTATGCATAAACAGAAATTACTGAAGGAAATCAAGCATGAATATTTCCATGAGCAGTGGAAGGATCGTTCCAAATTCCATTCGAGTTGAACATATACAATCACAATCTTAAAACAGAAACTGACAGGTCATGCACAAAACGAAATTACAGTATGCTAAACAAGTATCAAGGGATAGAGTATGCGTACCTTTGAAGAAACATTCTTCAAGAATCCCTTGAATAGTCTACAAGCATCCAAACACAGCAATGCTCAAACACAACGACTAGTACAACACGATCAACAACACGAACACAACGAATAACCTCCACGAAACCAATCGAGTCACACTTGATTCACGAAGTGAGTGATGACACCACCACAATGGTTACCTTTGTATTCTCGGTGTGAGAATCCAGGAGTTTTGAGATCTATATGATCTTGGCTTGAGGAATATACTGGAGGACAACAATCGTGTAGACGATCAAACAATTGGGAGATAACACAGTCTATTGTATAGGCGATGTGCTCGATCGTTTAGTAAATGGCAGCCTATCGCATAGACAAAGCCACTCGATCGTTTAGCTACGATCAGCTGATGAACTATCGTATAGTCAAAGGTGCACGATCGTTTAATCTATGCCAACTATCGCTTAGTGAAACACTTTCACTTGATAGTTAATAACCGTGAGAAATTTCCAAAGGAGGAAACCCTCTAAATTAGGAAAACAATTTTTCTTTTATCTCACGATTACCATAAAACCACCAATAACCTCCCACTCAATCGATTATTAGAGAAAAAGATTTAATTATCATATAATTAATATATTATAAATAAATATGATAACCAACTTTCCATATTATATTTATAACCTATAGTTTTTATATTTCATCTCATGAAACATACAAATCATAATTCTTTTTCTATTTTATGGTACTTAATGTAAATCATATTTACATTAATCCTCCACCTTTGAAGAACGTTTCTTCTCTTTAGCTCTCGGTCTCGCTTGGAACAACACTTCTCGCTGTCGCTCAACCTCCAAGCCAATCATCTATTCAAATCTCCAAGCCAAATGATCTGTCTTCTACACGAACAAGCAACAACCGAGACACCACCACCCAGTGACCTTGGTATTCTCGGAGTGAGAATCCAAGAGGTATGGGCTCTGTTGGATTTGGTAGAGGGAAGGAGGAAATAACAATCGTATTCAACGACCAAGCAAATGGGAGAGGTTTGGAGCCTATCGTATAGACTGGTGCTTGATCTTTAAGTAAATGGTGCACGATTGTTTAGTAAAATAGGATGATCATTTAGGTTATCTTGCTCAGGCGCGCGATCGCTTACTAAAAACAACACGATTGTTTAGGTAGATGCGCGTATACACGATCATTTAGGAAACACTGAGGCTGTCGTGTAGGCTCTCGTTAGCTAAACGATATGTTGTGTACAACTTGTGAAGTGATTATCCGATTCTCTAGCAAAATGAAAACTACTTTCATTTTATCCTTCGATTATTAAAACTGAATGTAACCTCCCACTTTCACGCACGGTTATGGAGAAAACCACCAACAATTATCTCACAATTGTTTAATTATAAATAAATATAATAACTAATTTATCATATTATATTTATAACCTATAGTTTTAATATCATATCATATGCAACATTTAAACCATAGTCCTTTTCTCTTCTACAAGATATAAATCATATTTATATCATTTTCCTCCAATTAATGTATCTTATACATCATATCAATTATATCATATATAATTGAACCAGTTTAATCATATCATATATAATCAAACTCCCTCTAGTCAATTTGAACACTTCAAATTGACCCCAAAACTGATTCTCAACTTGAGTCCATTGAGCTACTAAGGGGACCTTATAGACCTGTAGCTTGAAGCTCCAATAGTACGTGAATAGCTGACTAAGCTCTTTAGCCATGAGATCCACCATCCATTAACTGCCGGGCACTCCACTAAAGACCAACAACTGCACTTTTCTCACCACAGATATATTTCTGCATCCATCGGATATAACCAGTCAATAGTACGATAACCCTTCATAGATGCTCGTAAGTACAACTGGGCTAATTCACCGTTTTGCCTCTGTAGTTACATCTAACTCCTTAAGTACCACTGATCTCTCTAATGAACAATATCTGATAGTCCTACCATGAGTGGACACCTCTCGGGCCATGAGAAGGTGTGTGGCGCCACATCGTTCAAGCCTTGAAATTAGCCCTTAAGAGAGCAATCTATCTACTTACCCCTGCTTCGGGAAAGGAGTGAATTCCATTTTGTGTAGCTGAGTTCCCAGCTCCCAAATAAGACGAATCCCCAAAGTATAGTTTTGAGTCGAAAATATGGCCATTCACACCCATGAAAATCAAAGGACTGCCCTAAAAAACAAGAGTTTCCAACTCACTCAGGATTAAGGTCATGTTAACTGTGGTCATCCTAGTGAAGTGAAGTCTCTATCATGAACGACGTTATATAACGAGACTATAACACTTTGTCGTTTGGTCTTATACAAAGTCCTTTGTATAGGACGTCCCCGCTTGCATGTTTCCACATGAATGATTAGAATCAGACCATTTGTAGCATGTCCCAACACTTGTAACAATCTACAAAGCGGGCCGCATCCGTAGTGTCACTAGGAGAAGTTTTCCCTTCTATACCTATATATTATAGACCATTTTGGTTATCACTTAAGATATGATCTACCTGTATGTCTCCATATACATGATTAGGTTACAACGACAACAAGGGATCTTAGTTTGTTGGTTTGTGGTAAAGCAATTAAAACATCTCATGTTTCATAGACAATAATGAAGAAAATATCATATATTATTACATCACAAGCGTTTGTTCAATATAAGTGTTTATAAACTACAGGAACCAACGAGAGTTTAGGGCATCATCCCAACACGACCTAGACTCGCCTACCATCAATCTCAATCGTGTGCTGTCGAACAGAGCTAAATCGAGTCTGTCCATCAATTGTTCGATCTATCCGCAGACTCCAGCCACCATTGGCCTCACTCCGCCGCTCGTCCTCAGCCTCATTCGTCACCGACGGTCTTCCATCGCACGTTGCAGCCTCCTATGCCCAGTTTTGGTTTAGATTTCATCCACTAACTGGATTTTGTCTGCGGCCTAGATTTTTGTCGTTTTGAGTTTTCGTTGTTCGTGTGGGATTTTTGCTGAAGTTGGGTTTGGGCAAACATTTGACTGGTTGGTGTGAGGGTTGTTGTGGAGTTTTTGGGTTAAGGTTGAATACCCATTAATTTTGGATTGAACTTGTTTTTACTCACATTGCTTTGATTTTTAGATTCAGAGTTTTGAAGGGGAATTTATGCACTGTCCAACGGGTGTTGAAGTTCCTTCTTGGTGGCATTTTGGTAAGTTTCAGGGCTTGGTAACCCCATTGTGGATTGGTTTGGTGTTAAACCTTTGAGTGTTATTGAGGT
Source organism: Benincasa hispida (assembly GCF_009727055.1). Lineage (NCBI taxonomy): Eukaryota > Viridiplantae > Streptophyta > Magnoliopsida > Cucurbitales > Cucurbitaceae > Benincasa > Benincasa hispida. The sequence continues at coordinate 16,009,833 of NC_052360.1, forward strand.
TGTCCTTGAATTCAAAGAACCACATTTTTGTTAAGATTATTTGGAGTTATTTGAGATTTTTGGAATTTGAGACCCTAACTATTATTATTGAATTTTTCTTCTATTGGAACTTTTGTTTGGGAATTTTGGAACTAATTTTTGACCAAGCCACGTTTTAAGTAAGTTAAATTGGGAACACTTGGACCAATTTGGTTAATTGGATTTAAACCCCAAAGGATTAATTTAAGTTTTGGATTTATTATTTTGGGTCATGGTTGCTAAATTAAAATTTGAAATTTATAGAGTTCAAGTCTCAAAGGTGTTAAGAAGATTATCTACGTGGACTAGAATTTAAGATTAAGTTTTTGGATTCTAAGCCGGGTTTTGCCGAGATACATGAGGAAAGCTGATCTTGATTATGTTTTGAAGCATGTTATGAGTGCTAACATGAACTAGTTTATTTTGTTATATGATTTTCTAGATGTGAAGGATCTCGTTTTACAAAGAACCTATGAGTGGAAGCGGATTTTCCAAATCTCATTTCGATAAAACATAAACATTTACAGTAAACAATACAGATTATGCATCAAAATATAAATTATAGCATGCTTTTGAACATTAAAAAAGGGTTTGGAGATTATACCTTAGAAGAACTCTTCTTCAAGTAAATCCCTCGAACTAACTCGAACACTTCGAACAACAACGAACTCTCCTCGATCAAACAACAACCAGAACATGAACCAAAAGAGGAAGTACACTATCACTTGGTGACCTTGGTATTCTCGATGCCAGGAGTGGTGGACTTTGGCTATTTTGGTTAGGAGGGAGTTTAGGAGTTGGAGGAAGAAGACGATTAAGGAATACAATCTCTATCGCATAGCAAAGTTTGCTTCAATCGTGTAGACCATTATTTTTTAAAAAAATAAAAAAAAACATATTTTATTTGTCCCAATTTGCTATAAAAACTGATTAAATTCCCACTATAATGGTTAGAGAGAAAAAAGAATTAATTATCAAATAATTAATAATAATAAATAAATATGATAACCAACTTATCATATTATATTTATAACCTATAATTTTAATATTGCATTATATACAATATATTAACCATAGTTCTTTTTCTCTATTTTATGGCATTTAATATAAATCATATTTATATTAAATTTAACAACTATGAATCTTATTCATAGTAAATATATTTGAATCATATTCAAATATTTGTTCATCCAATTAAACTATAATGTATCATATACATTATGTCAATTATATATTATATATAATTGAATCTATTTAATTACATCATATATAATTAAATTTCCTCTTATTAATTTGAACATTTCAAATTAACCCAAAAACTAATTCTCAACTAATTTCTTTGAGCTACTAAGGGAACCTTATAGACCTATAACTTGAAGCTCCAATGGTACGTGAATAAATAATTAAACTCTTTAATTACTTTATCCACATTTGTTAACTGTCGAGCACTTGATAACGAGTAGAAATGCACGTTATTACAGCGTAAATAAGTAAAACAATGAGGGAATGGGACAATAAAAATATACAAAATCATGTTCAAAAGTGTTAAACTAAGAATATTGCAATCGCATGCGCCAATCGTATAAAAGCAGCTAATTTACTTATTTTGTGCAGGAAAAATGCTTTGGCGCAAGTAAAATTGCGATCTAAGGAATTCGGCGTCCGCACGCATTGAAAGATTGTGACCACAAAGTCATGAGATCGTATGTGCTCGCGAGAAGTGTCTCTAGAAGGTGATCACATAAAGACGACGCATCAAGGTGAAAGCATAATAAATCATGATGGGATGGAAAGCTGATGACGGTCGAATCCGAATTTAGTTGACAAGCCGTTAACAACACAATGTAGCAAGTTCACTCAACTTTTCGGTGACCATTAATCGGCGCATCAAAGTAGAAGATTTAATGACTGCCCATCATTGCAATCATTAGAGAGAAAAGCTTCTTCACCTTGAGCTCTATAAATACCGGAGACCACCATTGCAAAAGGGTTAACAAGTTTGCCATAAACAAGTTAGATCAGATACAAAGTAGATAAGCCATTAGTCTATAGTTATTCTTATACTTAGAACGCGGAGGCGAGCAAAGAGAAGAAGACGTCGAGAGGACATTCCTAGACAGCTCGAAAGACTGTCGAGAAGTGCTATAAAAGGAGAGAGGACCGACACTTGTGAAAGCAAGGATATTCTTCTGGGTAGCATTGGAGTGAAAAGACCGTGTAAAAGCCACGGGAAGCAAGAGATTATTACCGGGCTTCTTATCCCTACTTTTCCTTGTTTTGTATTCTGCACATTATTTATAGAAAATGGAATTCTCATTTCAATATCTGTTCAATCTCTCCGTAATTCGCATGAGTAGCTAAATTTCTGAATGGGTTGAGAAGTACTTAGCTAGCATGACCTAAGATCTTCACTTTATGCAATCATCTTGTCTTATGTATGCGTCATTCATACTTTAGAGATACTTGAGAGAGTAGTCTAAAGAAAGAATCTAGACTTGAGAGAGTCAGATTAGAATCTAGGCTTGAGAGAGTCAAATTAGAATCTAGGCTTGAGAGAGTTAGATTAGAACCACATAAGCAAGAGATAGAAACATAGACATAAGTTTTGTTTGCTATTACGCATCGCATGCACCCTAGAAATAGGATATGATAGTATGCGGTCACCTTGTATATGTGCATCATCCATCATCGCATAGACAAGAATAGAGGCTTAGACATAAGTCCTATCGACATATGTCAGGTCTAGTACATAACGATAGTCCAATGATCATATCTAGTATTGGACTGATACCTACTGACTATCCCTACCGCGTAGCATATGTCAGGTCTAGTACATAACATTGCATACATTAGGCTCCCTACTGTGGAAGCATAGGGAATGCATCTCATATCCTCAACCTCTTGAGGTGTCTTAGGACATTGATCCTTTGACAAATGAATTCCATATCTGTAAGGTAACAAACTTTTGGAATTCTGCATCTTATACCTAGACAACATTTTATCTATATAAGTTACTTAAGACATGGTTAGTGTTTTGTTCTTGCGGTTTCGAATATTCTGAATCCCGAGAACATACTGCGCATTTCCTAAATCTTTCATTTGGAACTGCGTTGCTAGCCTTTCTTAATGTCAATTAGGTAACTTACTTCATTCCCAATGAGTAGAATATCGTCAACATATAAAACTAAGAACGCTATAGTAGAATTGACGATCTTCTTTTAAACACAAGGCTCGTCAACATTCTGTTCAAAGCCATAAGATTTGATCGCAGTATAAAATCTTATATTCCAAGATCTAGAAGCTTGTTTCAACCCATAAATGGATTTTTGAAGCTTACAAACCTTTTATTCATGACCTTGTGCAATAAACTCCTCTGGTTGAGCCATATAGATACTCTCCTCAAGATTGCTGTTTAGAAAGGCTGTCTTGACATCCATCTGCCAAATTTCATAGTCATAAAACGTGGCAATGGATAAGAGTATTCTAATCGACCTAAGCATGGCAACAGGAGAGAAATTTTCTTCATAGTTCACTCCCTCTCTCTGGGTATAATCCTTTGCTACAAGTCGAGCCTTAAAAGTCCATACTTTACCGACTTGGTCTCGTTTTCTCTTGTAGATCCACTTATAACCAATTGGTTTTACATCATTTGGTTGATCTACAAGTTTCGAGACAGAATTGAAGTACATAGACTCCATTTTGAGGTCTATGGCTTTGACCCATTAATCACAGTCGACATCTTTTATCGCCTGTTTATAGGTCGATGGATTCTCTATGCCGACATCAGGTAAAATAACTTGTGTTTCTGTTAAACCCAAGTAATCGTCAGGCTGATGAACAACCCTCCCACTACGTCGAGGCATTCTCAACTCTTGAGAAGGATGTGACTGACCAGATGTACTAGTTTTATCTACTACTTAGTAGATGAATTAGCTCTATCGTAGCGTTTTTTGGAAATTTGCATTCAATACTAGCCTACTTGCGAGGTTGATGATTTCTTATGTGGTCTTCCTCTAAGAATGTGGCTTGTCAATACAAATACCTTATCTCTTGAGGATCGTAAAATAGAACATCTTTTGTTTCTTTGGATAACCTACAAATAGGCATAATTTTGAACGACGTTCCAATTTTTAGGATTTTGCACCAATACGTGTGTCGGGCATCCCCAATCCTAAAGTGACGGTAAAACTGCCTTTACGCCTTCTTCATAGCTTCATAAGGTGTTTCTAAAACCTTAGATGGGAACATTATTCAAAAATAAGACATGTAGTCATCTATGCATTCCCCAAAGGAATCGGGTAATCAGCAAAACTATCATTGAACGAACCTTGTCCAACAAGGTTTCTGTTTCTTCTTTCGGATACACCGTTTTGCTGCGGCAATTAGTGGGTGAGTAGGTTGCATGAAAGTTATGACTTTGATTCCATGTTTCTAATCATATAGTTCGGAATCTTAAGTCATGTACTCCTCACCTCAGATTTGATCGTTATGTCTTTAATTGTTTTTACCTAACTGGTTCTCAACCTCGACCTTATATTCCTTGAACTTTTCAAAAGAATCAGACTTTGATGACATTAGGTAAATATGACCATACTTGAATATCATCAATAAACTGATGAAATAATTCATACCCACCTCGTGCTTTGACATTCATTGGTCTATGAGGTCTGAATTACGAGCTCTAAGGGTATTGTTGGCTCTGAGACCTTTTCCAGTAAAAAATCTCTTAGTCATTTTTCCCTTAAACAATACTCACATGGAGGTAAAGAAATTGTCTCCTAACTGATTTAGGAGTCCATTTTTAACCAATCTCTCATCCTATTGAGATTTATGTGACCAAGTCTTAAGTGCCATAGATAGGCTTAGAAGAAAACTTTTGTCTTTATTCTGAGTTTCGACTGTTCTAAAATATCTCAGTATTTAAGACAAATTTGCTTTAGTTGGTCTTAACTTATATAATTGTTTTCAAGTATAGCATAAACAAATTTGTAATACCTTTTTTGAAAATGAATGCTTCATTAACTTCAAAAGATATTTTATACATTTATTCCATAATACAACCGATAGATATTAAATTCCTCTTCATAAGAGGTGCATACGAAACATCTTTAAGTATGATATATCTATCATCGAAAAATAACTTCAAGTCTCCCATTGCTTTGGTCGAGACAATCTCTCCTGTTCCAACCTTGAGGATGATCTCGCCTTCTTCCAACTTTTTCCAGGAATTAGTTTCCTGAAAAGAGAAGCAAATATGATTAGTGGCTTCTGAATCCAATATCCAGGTTGAGGTATCATCCTCCACTAAACATGTCTCAGCAACTAGTAAATCATATTTACCTTGTGCTTCTTTCAAGGCAGTGGCCTGAGAACATTCCTCAGTTAAGACAAATCTCAGGTCATCTATTACTAGTGTTGAATTCATATTGTTTTTCCATGTTGAGTAATTATCGCCGTTTAGTTTCTCGAAAGCTAAGAGTTGTCTAGAGAGCTAGTCATGCTGAAAAGAAAAACATATCATTTTTAGTAAAAAACATTAATCTTTTAAATCCAATCAAGTTAGCAAAAAATTTAATAATTTACCCTTCATAATTATATTTTGCAACGATATTTTAACAATTTAGAATAACCTTCAACGAGGGGTGATCGACTATTCCTCCGTTGAACCAAGACTATCTTGACTAGATACTATCATCAGAATAACTCTTATTCCTATAGTAACTCAGTTATCACTATTTTGGTCAAGAATTTACTAACACTTATTAATTCTCGTAAGTGTGACCCTTTATTTTCAGACCTCAAAGATCGGAATCATTATGTTCCCGATGTTGGAAAGACAAGAATGAAAACGAACCTAGGAGACCCTATCTATTTCTAGAGTTCACGGAGTTTCAAATCCTATAATACAACCCTCCGATTGGTAAGGTCGCTCCAGGGCAGACATGCAGGCGCATTATAGGAATCTCACAGTGTGACCTAATGGAAGAGACCGTAGGATGTGTTGACACACTTTTATAGGATGCCCCCACTCACATATCTCTATATGAACGATTCAGGATCACGTCGTTTGTACTAACTACAAAGTGGGCCGCATCCATGGTGTCCCCAAAATAAGGCACCAACCTTATTCATATACTATAGACCATTTTGGCTATATATTGGAACTTTATCCACATTTATGTCACTACATAAAGTTAAAACTACATTAAATAGCGTTAGGACCTTAGTTTATTGGATTCAAGATTACAATTTCAATAACAACTTTATCGAAAAACAAAACAGAATATGTTTATTAATTTACAAACTACAAATTTTAGGACATAAAATCTAACAGGATTGACCTGCAGCTTGGATCATTTGCAGCATCATCGGTTTCATTTCAAATCTACTTCTGTCTAAGGCAGGCCTCATGATTCTCGGAGAGAAATCATAGAGGTTTGGCGATGCATAGTTCCCTAATGGGCCTATTGCGATTGTTGGCCAAACAGAATTGGATTTGCAATGACATTGTTGTTGTTTGGTGCTTCATTCCTAGGCTGCTCCGCCATCTCTTCTTTATCGGATTGTGGTTGCTGATGGCGGTCTCTCAATCTTCTCCTAAAAGTCCTCTCAATCTCCGGGTTGTAATTTGCTAGAGATTGAGAATCCTACAAAGAAATAAAAAAAAACTACCGTTAATAAACTATTTTGCCGAAGTCCTCGACAACGGCGCCAAAAACTTGATGCGTTATTTTATTGAATGGAAATATGGATTATATGTGTTGATGGAATTATGTTGTGCACTCAAGTTTCCCTAGCAGAATCCAAGTGTAAATTCCTCTGAGTTTCCTGGTAAGTCCAGGGTCGATCACAGGGACTTGTGAAAATAGTTTGCGTTGATAATTTTCTTATAAAACTTTGCGGTAATCGGTAAATGAATAAGGTGGTTGGTTGTTGATGCGTTAATGAAAATAATAATAAATGCGGCAAAGTTCGAAAAGAGTTTGCAACAGGAGATACGATGAATATGTGGTGAATGAGTTGAGAAGAGTTTCGGCTAATACTCCCTAGGTTGCATTCATGCCTTGCGATCATGCAACATGCATACAATAGGAAACAACCTCTCGGTGTGAATGCCACAGTTTCTAAGGCTAGAACGCATGCGATAAATATGAGATAAGTCTACAGGGTTTACACATAAATGTCTATTTCTATTTATGCGATGACAACATGACATTCACACAAATATGCGACCGCATAATACCATTCCTATTCCCAGGATGCAAGCGATGCACATTGAAAAACAGAGCTTATCTCTAAGTCCCTATTTCTTGTTTATGCAGGCCTAATCTTGCTCTTTCAAGTCAGATTCTAACCTAGCTCTCTCAAGACATTAGGTTATTTCTTTAGATTCTCTCTCGAGCAACTCTAAAGAGATGTTTCACACAACATAAAACATGACAATCGCAAGCAATGAACTTCTTAGATCATATTAGCTTAGTTCCTCTCAACTCATTCAACTAGTTTAGCTACTTATGCGTATTAAGAGAGTGAGCAGATGTAGAAATATAACTTCAGTTGAATAGATAAAAGATGAAGTACAGAATAACAATGCAATTACAATAAAGGGCCTGAAGTAATTTCTTGCCACTAGGTGTTACACTATTCTACTCGTGCTCTAATGATATTCTCGCTTTCATGAGAGTCAACCCACTCTTTGCTCTTGCGGCACAAGGTCCTCTCTCAAGCTGCCTTGGACAATCTCTGGCGTCGCCACTTTCTCTAGCTCTGCTGTGTAATGAAAAAGAGAACTATGAACAAAGGTGTGAACTTGTAAGGTGATGAAGTAATCGGCTGCTTAACCCCTTCTCTGAAGAACGCACTTGGTATTTATAGGGCATCAAAGGTGAAAGGCGGCTTTTCCTTTCTGGTTGTATAGATGGGACAACTTTAATTCCTGACTGATGCACCAAATAATTGTCACCGATAAAGTTGGATGTACTTTGTGACTGCTATCGGTTGTCAACTTAATTTGGATCCGACTGCTGTCAGCTTTCTGTCCCATCGATCTTAATTGTCCTTTCGTCCGGATGCGTCCACCATGTTGATAAACTAAATAAATTTAAGTTCTTCTTGGGTGATTATTTGCAAGCGCGATCAACGCAAAGTCTTGCGGTGAAGTTGTGCTAGACCGATGAATTCCTATGATTGCATCTCTGCAATGTGTTAACGCATATTCTACACAAAAAATACAAAAATTATTAGTTCCAATGCGCTGACGCATGGGACTGCAATATTATAGATTTTATGCTTAATGAATGCAATTTATCATTTTTCATCAACACAATCCAACATTGTTTAATAACTTAGCACTATGATAACGTGCATTTCTGCTCGTTATCATTGCCCTTGCAATCACTCTTAAGTTTTGCAATGAAAACATCTCCGCACTTTATCTATTTTCCCACACATTTATTCCATGTCAAGGTTTGTCGCATTTCTACCTTTCAAGCATAATTTCATTGCGGTGTTTGATAGATAGAAGTAGGAGTAGGATTAACTTAGTAACATCCCTTTCGTTCTTTTATTCAACCACCGCATGCACAATCACTACAAACATATAGTTACAAGTGCTTGTGTTCGACCTTAGATTACCCGAGAAACTTGCATTCATGTTATACTTGACGTGAACACAAGAAAACTTGTGGCAGGACGCATGGTCATCGCATACTTTCGTTAATGCAATTTTCATTCTAACGCATGACCAACGACGCATGACTATCAACGCATATCTTAGGAACATGCATCGCATACCACGTCCAAGGGAAGTTGGTTGTCGAGTAAAATTGACTTCCAATTTCCTGCCATCAGTGGGCGTGCGAGTCTTCGCCACGCCGTCCTTTGAATTGTCCTACAATCTGGATCATCTGTAGCATCATCGGCTTGATTTCGAATTGGCTTCCATTAAGGGCAGGCTTCATGATTCGTGGAGAGAAATCATATAGGTTTGGCGATGCATAGTCCCTAACGGGTCTATTGCGATCGTTAGCCAGAAGGATTGGATTCGCCATGACGTTGTTTTCGTTTGGTGCTCCGTTTCGAGGCTGCTTCGCCATCTCTTCTTTATCTGACTGTTGTTATTGGCGGTCTCTTAATCTCCGTCTAAACGTCCTCTCAATCTTCGAGTTGTAATTCGCCAGAGATTGAGAGTCTGCAAAGAATTCAGAAAAATTACCGTTAGCACACTATTTTGCCGAAGGACCCGACAATGGTGCCAAAAACTTGATGCGTTATTTTATGATGTGAAATGATGGATGAAATGTGGTGATGGAATTTCGTTGAGCACTCAAGTTTTTTCAGTGGAATCCAAGTGTAAACCCCACTGAGTTTCCTGGTAAGTCCAGAGTCGAACTCAGGGACTTGTGAAAATAGGTTGCGGTGATAATTTTTAGAAAACTTTTTGATAACTGGTAACTCAAATAGTTGTTTGATTTTGTTGAATGCAGTAATGGAAAAATAAACAAATGCGGCAGATTTGAGGAAAGTGTGATTGTGTGATAGATGCACTGAGTATGCGGATGAATGGGTTGAGAAGGTCTTTAGCTAGGGTTACCTGGGAATGCGTCAGACTATGCAATCATGCTACACTCATGCACTGCAACTCATTTTCCAATGCAAATGCGGTGCTCCTAAGTCTAGGACGCATGTGTTGAATGCAAAAGTGTCCATAGAGCTTATTCCTAAGTCTTTACTCTTTTCCTTTGCAAAGATACAAGATGAACAAAGGCAAGGTGACCACACACAATCATATCTTATCTCTAGGATGCATGCGATGTGTTAATAGCAAACAGTTCTTTTTCCTAAGCTTTTATCTCTCAATTATGTGTTCTCATCTGACTCTCTCGAGCCTAGATTCTAACCTGACTTTCCCAAGCCTAGATCCTATCCTTAGACTACCCTCCCGAGTATCTCTAATGGACGAATAGAACATACATAAAACAAGATAATTGCATAGAATGAAGATCCTCAGTTGTGCTAACTAATTGCCTCTCAACCCATTCAACAGATTTAGCTACTCATGCGTGATAAACAGAGAGTGAACGATATAGAGAAGTAAATTCCATTTCTATAAATGAGTTTGAATACAAAATGGCCATGGAAGATAAAGGTAGAGAGCCTAGTAGCAATCCCTCGCTGACCGAGGCTTTTACACTGGCAATCTTTATTCGTTCAAAAGATATTCTTGCTTCCGCAGAAGCTGGCCCTCTCTCTGATCTTGAAGCTTTCGGCGCTCTCCCAAGCTTACCGAAACAATCTGTCGGCACAACCTCCTTCTCTCGCGTCCGTCTTTAAATAAAAAAAAATCTAAGAACAAGGCTAAACTATCTAAGGAAAAATTCTCTAACTATTCGAACTGCTGAACTGGTGAATAGGTGAATTCATTAACTGGTGAAACCCCTTTTCGGAAGGATGCCTTTGGTATTTATAGAGCTTCAGGGTGAAGGCGACTTCTCTCTTATGATTGCTCAAATGGGATGGCTTTAATTTCCTAACTGATATGCTGAATATTTGTCACCGAAAAGCTGAATGTACTTGTTATCTTTAGCGGCTGTCAGCTTAACTCAGATTCGACCGTCATCAGCTTTCTATCCCATCGTGATTAATTATGCCTTTCATCCAAATGCGCCCACCAAGTTGCGCCGTCTCTATGCGACAATCCTTCTTGAGCATATGTTTGCGAACATAAATCACAACTAAGCCTTGCAGTAATGCTGCGCTCGACCAATGATTTGCTGTGATTGCTTTTTTCGCCTTGTGTCAACGCATATTCTACATAAAAATACAAAAATTAACTGTTTCTATGCGAAGAACGCATGCGACCGCACTGTTGTAATCTTAATGCTTTTGGACGCAATTTAACATATTTAACAATGCAAGCCAACATTGTTTAAGAACTTAGCACTATGATAACGTGTATTTTGTTATCAAAAACATAGAATCATATCCTATCTTTAGGGTGCATCCAATACATTAATAGCAAATAGAACTTATTCCTAAGCTTCTATCTCTTGATTATGCATTTCTATCTAACTCTCCCGAGCCTAGATTCTAATATGACTTTTCCAAGCCTAGATTCTATTCTTAGACTACCCTCCAAAGTATCTTTAATGGACGGATGACGCTTACATAATACAAGATGACCACATAATATAAAGAACCCAGGTTATGCTAATTAAGTGCTTCTTAACCCATTTGACAGATTTAGCTACTCATGCGTAATGTACAGAGATTGGACAGATATAAAGATGCAATTTCCATTTTATAAATAGGTTCAGAGTACAAGATGACAATGGAAAATAAGGGTAGAGAGCCTGGTAGCAATATCTTGCTTCCCAAGGCTTTTACACTACGTTATCTCTATTCTGCCCAAAAGATGTTCTTGCTTCCACAAGAGTTGGCCCTCTCTCTGGTTTCAACGCTTCCCAGGACTCTTCAGAGTTCATCGGGACGATCTCTCGATGTAATCTCCCTTCACTCGCTTCCGCCTTATAAATATGTAAAATCTAAGTATATGGTAAAGAAGAACTCTATGTTTGAGGAGCAAAATTGAACTATCCGAACTCCTTCAACGAAGGTGACATTCGGTATTTAAGAGCTTCAGGGTGAAGAACTTTCTCTCTCGAATGATTGCACTGATGAGATGTCGTTAATTCTCTATCTGATGCGCTGAATATTTGTCACCGAAAAGTTGAGTGTACTTGCTTCAGTATGTCGTTAACGACTTATCAACTTAATTTGGAATCGACCGTCATCAGCTTTCTGTCCCATCGTGATTTATTAAGCTTTCACCCAGATGTGCCCACCTTGATGCGCTGGCTCTATACGACCACTTTCTTGAGCAGATTTTTGCGAGCGCAAATGATGGCATAGCCTTACGATCGAAATGTCTTAATGTGCTCGGACGTTAATTTCTTCGGATCACATTTTCACCTTGCGTCAATGCATTTTCCTACATAAAATACATAAGTTAGTTGTTTTAATGTGGTGGATGCATGCGACCACAATGTTGTAAACTTAACGCTTTTGGACGCAATATTATATATTTTTACCGCCACAATCCTTCATTGTTTTATAACTTTGCGTTATAATAATGTGCATTTCTGCCCGTTATCACACCCCCAAATTTAAAACAATGCTTGTCTTCAAGCATAAGCTAAAGATTTTCTTTAGAAAGTCGACCGCCTTCTTCTTTCCTAGATTTCTCAAGGTTGCTTTATTCAAATCCTATATACCAAAATCTCCTTAATGCTTATCCCGGTCTCTTCTTAAAATATTTCTAAAATTTAGGAACCGCAAGTTTAACCTTCAAAAAAACTTTATTAGTTTCCAGGGCATCGCATGATTTATTTCATAAAAAAACTTTTCCAACTGGGGTGTTTTCAAATGATTTTTATCCTTGCATATTTTAGACATATATTTTTTTTCTATGACCTTGTGCTGATATGAATGCCTAGCCTTTGTTTTGGCTTGCCCCCATGTGTGTCATGCGGACATCCAACTACGAGCAAGATACTCTTTCTCAGTCTAAACTCATGCCCATTTTGCAGCGGAGTTGTGATCATTTTATTTATGCGTTGATCACGATTCCTACCTTCATTTTGGCTTGCCCCCACATGTGTCATGCAGACATCCAACTACGAGTAAGATCTGATTGCAACGTTATGATTTTTTTTAAAGAGCCTAAAAATAGCAAGGTTGAAAATGAATACTGCACCCCCAAATTTAAACATAGCAATGTCCTCATTGCTGGATGATTGAAAGAAATCATGCGATGCTCTTAGGAAGTTTCGTAAAAAGTCAGTTTGAAAGAAAGCTGACAGACCACTAACTTCTTAGAAATATTTCATGAGATGACTGTCCTAAAATTAAGTTGATTATAGTATATACAAAAAACTAAAGGCATGTGTTTCATCATTGAAATCATAATTGGCAAAGAGAAATAATGCAGTGACTTACTAAAGTAATCAATGTTAAATGATTGTGCCAACTAAAGAGGATGCGATGATAAAATTATCAAAGTGAAAATGATATGCGATAGAGCGAAATTTGGAATAAAAAGTCAAGGAAAGATATAACCCCCAAATTTGCTTTGTCGCCCGCATTGTGTGTGAACGCATCCTTCTTTGCGGCAAACTGCTTTTCTTCAATTGCGGTGGTGGAATAAAGTAGTAGCATCTTCTGTGTAGCGCCTCCGCAATCGTTCACCACGATCATTGCAAAGAAAACATTGAGAGGGTCAAATAATAAAAAAAACAAAGTTCACAAAAAAAATTTCTCTTTTTTTTTTAAAGACAAATAAACGATAATCTAAATAAAAGAAGAGTAGTGAGAATTTATTAATCATTGATAAGAAAAGGATATTCCAAAAGACTTGCGCTCCTAACAATTTTATGTCGCATGCCAACGTAGAGGCCACTCGATTTTTCTTCATTCAAGATTTCTCAGGTCTACAGAGTTTTTCGGATGAAAATCACCTCCGCAATATATCTTGACTCTTTTCACGTTAACCTTGAATGTGTGGGTCCTTTCCTCATTAATCAGTTCGACTGCACCATGTGGGAATACTTCTTTGATTATAAGGGGACCAGACCAGCGTGACTTTAACTTGCCGGGAAAGAGCCGTAGCTCCGAATTGAAAAGTAAGAACATTTGTCCGACATTGAGATTCTTCTCGCATAGTTGTTTGTCATGCCACCGATTTGCTCGCTCTTTGAAAATTTTGGCATTCTCATAAGCTTGCGTTCTCCATTCATCAATCTCAACCAACTGAAGCGTTCTTACTTCCCCTGCAGTGTTTAAGTCGAAGTTTAGCTTTTTCACCACCCACAGTGCTTTGTGCTTCAGCTTAAGTGGTAGATGATATGCCTTACCAAACACTCGTGCATAAAGGGATGCTATAGGTGTCTTATAGGCGGTCATGTATGCCCACAATTCATCGTCCAGCTTTGTTGCCCAATATTTTCGTGAAGACTTTACCACCTTCTCTAATATCATCTTGATTTCCCGGTTGGACACTTTAGCTTGACCATTTGTTTGTGGATGGTATGCGGTGGCCGCCTTATGGAGGATACTATATTTGAGCAGCAAGTTGTTGACTATGTGATTAACAAAGTAGGAGCCTTCATCACTTATTATGGCACGTGGAGTGCCAAAACGAGTGAAATTATTTTTCTTTAGGAACTTGGAGACTACTGCCACATCGCTTGCGGCATATGCTACCGCTTCTACCCATTTGGAAAGTAGTCGATGGCTAACAAAATATATTTGTGACCATTCGATGGTGGAAATGGTCCTATGAAATCAATGTCCCAGACGTCAAACAATTCCAATTCTAAAATGATGTTCATAGGCATCGCATGCTTCCATGAAATATTATCCGTGTGTTGGCACCGGTCACACTTCATCGCGTTGTCCCTTGCATCCTTGAATAATGTTAGCTAATAATACCCACTTTGTAATACTTTCACTGCTGTGCATTGGCCTCCAAAGTGCCCTCCATATGGCGAATCATGATATTGTGATATTATGCGTTGGTGAGCAGCATCTGGCATGCACAGGCACAAAATCTGGTCTGACCCCCTTTTATACAAATTTGGCTCATCTCAATAATATGATCTGCATTCTTGTCTGAGCTGCCTCTTTTGGTGGTCTGTATAATCTTCGGGAAATTGTTCGCAAACTAGAAAATTTACCACATCCGCGTACCATGGTAATTCTTCAATCTTAAATAGTTGCTAGTTTGGGAACATTGCGCTCACCTCTGACTGGTTGCGGTCAACTTCTGGATCTTCTAATCTGGATAAATGGTCCGCAACCTGGTTCTCCATCGCTTTGCGATCAATGATTCCCATATCGAGTTCCTGGAGGAGGAGAACCCATCTAATCAATCTCGGCTTCGCACCTTTCTTTGTCATCAAATATTTTATTATCGAGTGGCCAATGTTAATGAGTACTTTAGTTCCCAACAAATAAGCTCTGAATTTCTCCAACACAAAGATCACCGCAAGCAATTCTTTTTCTATGGTGGTGTAATTTGTTTGAATAGGGTTCAAGGTTTTACTCGTATATGCGATGGGATGTAGCATTGTTTTCTTCTTCTGCACCAGCACTGCTCTCATCGCATAACCGCTTGCATCGCACATTAATTCAAAGGGCTGTGTCCAGTTCGGTGCGATCAACACTGTGTGGTTGGTTGTTAATGCGTTCTTCAGTATTATGATGTTGCGGCATTGATCATCACAGTCAAACTTTCTTTCTGCCTCAAACAACGCACTCAGTGGTCGTGCAATCCTTGAAAATTCTTCGACCAAATGACTATAAAATTCAGCTTGTCCCATGAAGATCTTGACAACCTTTACATTCGCTGGAGGTGGAAGTTTTTCAATCGCCTCAATTTTTTCTTTGTCCACCTCCAACCCATCCTTGGAGACCTTGTGCCCAAGCACAATGCTTTCCTTCACCATGAAGTGGCATTTCTCCCAATTAAGCACGAGGTTCGTCTCTTCACATCTTTTCAATATCTTTTCCAGGTTGTTGAGATAGACTTCGTATGTTTGCCCATACACAGAGAAGTCGTCCATGAAAATTTCTACAGTCTTCGAGATATTCAGAAAAGATGGCCATCATACACCTTTGGAAAGTGCTCGGCACATTGCAAAGGCCGAATGGCATGCGTCGACACACAAATGTTTCATACGGGTAGGTGAATGTGGTTTTTTCTTGATCTTCAGGAGCAATCATGATCTGGTTATAGCCGACATATCTATCCAAGAAGCAGTAGAAATCATTTCCAGCTAGGCGATCTAGCATTTGATTGATAAAAGGCAAAGGGAAATGATCCTTCTTTGTTTCCGCATTTAATTTGCGGTAGTCTATGCAAATCCGCCATCGGTGACGGTTCTCATTGGTATCAGTTTGTTATTTGCATTAGGGACTACTCATCCCTCCTTTCTTTGGCACGCATTGCACGGGGATGACCCACTTGCTGTCGGATATTGGATAGATGATGCCTGCGTCTCACCACTTGATTATCTTCTTCTTTACGACCTCTTTCATCGCAGGGTTGAGTTTGCACTGATGTTCGATTGATCCTTTGTGATTCTCTTCGAGACGAATCCTATGCATGCAATATGTGGGGCTGATTCCTCTAATGTCTGTGAGTGTCCAACCAATTGCTTTTACATACTTTCTCAGTATGCTTAGTAACGCATTTTTTTAGTCTTCATTAAGTGCAGAGGAAATGATTACAGGTAGCTTTTCATTCTGCCCCATAAACGCATACTTCAGGTGGTTAGGAAGGGTCTTTAGCTCTATTGTTGGTGGGTGTTCCAAGGATGGTTTTGTTGTTTTTCTTTCTTCGTTCGTTGTCAGTTTGTCTTCTATGGATGCGATCATCTCATCATCTTTAGTTGTTTTTTCTGTGATCGCATTGCATGCTACAATGGATACGATCGCATCCTCATCTTCATTTTCATCTTCGGACTTTTCTTCTTCATTCAAACCCTGTTCATCGTCGAATTCATTGAGGTCTTCTTCATTAGGATATTTCATGGCTCGAATAATGTCAAACCTGAGCTTCTGCCCATTCACACTCAGTGTGATCTCTCCTTTGTACACATCAATCTAAGCATTACCGGTGGATAAAAATGATCGCCCTAGGATGATGAGCACATCCTTGTCTGCTTCGTAGTCCAGGATGATGAAGTCTGCCGGTAATATAAATTTGTCAATCGTAACTAGAACATCCTTTACCTTCCCCTCTGGATGCACAAGAGATCTATCCACTAATTGGAGAGTCACCGTCGTGGGCGCAAGCTGCCCCAAATTTAGATGCTTGAAAATTGACGAGGGCATCAAGTTAATGCTGGCCCCAAGATCGCAAAGCGCTTGACCGATGTATAACCCTCCAATAGAGCAGGGTATAATGAAACTTCTAGGGTCGCGCATTTTTGGTGGAATTATGGATTTTGAACCTTGC
>NC_052360.1:16026877-16086374 GCF_009727055.1 Benincasa hispida
AGTGCTTCTCTTCTTTGTCACCATATCCTTTAGAAACTTCGCATATGTGGGCATCTGTTCAATCGCTTCAGTGAACGGAATGTTAATATGCAACTATTTTAGCATATCCATGAAGCATTGATACTGTACCTCATCATTTTTCTTCTTTTTGAGTCTCTAGGGGAATGGTGGCAGCTGTATTCTTACAGTCCCCTGTTCTTTCAGCTCTGAGGTGGACGCAATCTCTGGTTCTATCGCCTCCTTTTCTTCTGTTTCTCCCCCGAGTCAACGCAATCTCTGGTTCTAGCACAATTAGAGCAATGATAACTTGTAGAAATACAAGTTATTTATGCCACCTTATCTAGATATTGCGGCCAAAAGTTAGTAATTATGCACCAATTGTATGAAAATTAGCCTAGTATTTCAATAATTATAAATGTTTGCGATTACACCCACTAACACCAAAAAGATGGAGACAATCCGAGCTTTACTTTGTTTTGCAGGAGACCAAGTCACTATTTGCGCTCAAGGCTCACGAGAGACTAGTCAATGCATCTCTGTCAAATTGCGCCCATCAATCAACAATGAACAGATGATTACAGTAATGACGGCGCAATGCGACAGTCGATCCCAGAGCTGTGCTTCAACCGCATGCGGTAATAAAAACAAACACCCCATGCGAACCTATGATCGAAAGATGCAGTTGAGCAACGCAAGAGCGGAGGATTGAGACACGTGTACAACTAATGGTTGTGCAGAATTGACGGTCTGATTGCATAACAGAAGGAATAATATCCCTCCATCTTCGAAATTACCATAACCATTAGTAGGGACCACAAGGCCGGAGTCAAAGATCTGCACCTATAAATTTCCCATTGATTTAGAGAAAATATATGCTATTTGATACGGGGCTAAGTGCTGCTAGATTGTAGAAAAAAGGCTGAGCTGAGTACTTAAGAGAAGAAATCCGGGAAGAAGACGACATAAGGCCGAGAGGTGAATCTTAGATTCAACCTACCATACATATGATCGGAAGCTCTGTGCAAAGATCCCTACTATCGGTAAAGCAAGCCTGAGAGGGAAGCTCTTCCTACCATCAAATTCATCCTATCCGGAGCGCAGATCTCCATTAAATCTGTGTCAAGACATTGGCACTTGATATATTTGTTCTATCTCTCTTTCATTACGTATTTCATGTTTTCTTTATCTCTTCATTCACACACCATGTATCAAACGCTTAGTAGAAATATTAAATGTTTCGATAAATTCCGTTTACCATTTTCTGTCTATTTCCGTTCACACATCCATCATTTTCTTCATGCTGTGTCTTAACCCTCTGATGAGCAATATGAATCACTAAGAACTTAATCTAAATTAAAGATATAAAATACTTTTAGCTAAAGCATGCTAGACGACATCTTCACCTGTGAAAGTAGAAGTGAAGGTATCATTCTAATCTATCGAGAGAAAGTCAGAAGAATGCATTAACTAAAACGAGTAGTACTTCCAGACATGGAAGCAACCTTGCGTTCATTACGTTGGTCTCTGTTTCACCACAGACATGTGGGAGCGCGACCGATCACTGAGAGATGTATTCCAAGAGAAGAGCGGAACAGTATTTGTACCTTCAATCCAATTAAGAACTTGCATTGTTTGTATTATTTGTCTTTCTCTTTCTATTCTATTCATAAGACTTGTTGCTGCATCCCATGTCTTTGCATAACTTTCACAGCCAACCTTAATCCCAGCATCTTGTACATGAAGTCTGTATCTTGTATCATCTAACTTAGGTTTACTGTATTTTTTATGTTTTTATCGCATCTTTATTGCTTTCCTTTCCTTTATTGCAATTTATATTCTTATACAAACTCATTTTTAAAGATTGAAAACCTGGTCGCATATATCATGAACATACCGCAATAACCTAAACCATTCCCCATGTTCGACCTCGGATCACACCAAGAAACTTGCAGTGGAATTACACTTGGTTCCATCGTAAGGAAACTTGTGACAACGCATGGCATACTACATGAACATCAATAATTAACGCATAACTAGAAGTAGTATCACATCATTGTGAGCAATTTATATCATCCCAAACACGTTACAAGCAGTCTGGCTAGGCTCTTTCTTCTCCCCTACCATAGTCTTTCCACTCCGCAATGTCACAACTTTACATTGCTCTTTTCCTGTACCCCCTGGGTTGCTATTGAACTCGACAGGGCCCCTAGCGGTCTATTTTTGAGTTCCCCCGCAATCTATCCCATCTGAATTTCCAGATTGCGGATGGACGTCGCTTGATTTTGAAGCACTATTTCATTCTTTTCAATATATTGCTTCAACAAACTCTCCAAAGATGAAGATTGCGGCGCCTACGAACTGCTGGCTTGGTTTTTCATTTGACTGTTTGTTCATGGGAGAAATCTTGGTGGCCCTTCTCTTTGCGCCACTGATTGAAAATTTTGTTGCAGATTTTTCCATGCGAAGTTAGGGTGGTTTCTCCACCCAGGGTTGTACGTGTTGGAAAACGAATTATTCTTCACAAAATAGACTGACTGTGGGTTTCTCGGGCATTCCTCCATTGGATGGCCTTCACCACAAGTAGCACAACTTGCGGTCCTTTGGTTGATTGCGTTTAATTGCCCACTATGCGTTGCTGGGCTACTGATTGCAATTCCCTATATCAAGTTCATCATCGCAGTCATTTGGTTATGAAGGGATGTGATTGCCCCATTATTCGCGTCACTATCCTTGATTCTCAATCTTTGATCGCTTTCTCTCCAGTCTTCATGATTTTTAAAAATGTGATCAAGTATATTTTTCGCCTCGTCATATGTTTTATCAAGCAGACCACCAACTGATACCGCATTGGCAGCCATCTGTGATGCAGGGTTTAATCCATGGTAGAAAATCTCCAACTGTAAGCAATCTGGTAAGCCATTATGTGGGCAATGTCTTACCAGCCTCTTAAACCTCGCCCAGTTTCATTGAGCAATTCGTCAATATCCTGTTCAAAATTGGTGATCACCTTCCTTCTTCTGGCGTTCTCCGTCGGAGGGAAGTACTTCTTCATAAACTTCTCAACTACTTGCTCCCATGATGTAATCTCCCTTGGTTCAAGAGAATAAACCCATTTTCGTGCCTGATCACACAACGAAAATGGAAACAATGTTAATTGTAAGGATACGAAATGGATATTGTGATGTGTATGTTATGTATCGCTTATACACACTACTGATGATGAAAATGATTCAAGTTCATGTTTCCATAAACTTGATGACATAATTTTGATCTCTTTATCTACTCTAACTCTAACGCATGGTTTGTGAATGAAATGAATGATGTGCTCAATGTGCCCTCAAGTTCTTTGCAATAAAGAGAACTTTTATGCGATACTACGTCTAAATATATGCGTTGATTATAATGTGCTTGTAGTATGCGATGAAGTAGTACGTGTCACAAGTTTCCTTGCGCTGAAACGAAGTATAATTCCAACACAAGTTTCTCAGAATGATCCGAGGTTGAACACAGGGATTGTTTTTGTTAATGCGGTACTTTGTGATACATGCGACCAGCTTTTAACAATGAATAAAGAATGGTGCTTTATACAGAAATATAAATTGCGATGAAAGTAAAAATGCGTTAATAAAGTAAAGTCCTAAACTAATATGATACATGATACATGATATTGAGGTCGAGAACTGACTGTGAAGTTGTACAAAGAATCAATGTTTGCGATGGCAAGTCTTATGACTGAAGCAGAAAGAGAAAGAGTAAAGAAAAAGAACATCACAAGTTTGTTAATCATGTTAAGAACACAACTAAGGTTCCGCTTTCCCTTGGCTTACACCTCTCGGTGATCGACCACGTTCCCATATCTCTATGGTGAAACAGGGATGAACGTGATGAACGCAATGTTGTTTCCATCTCTGTAAATACTTCTTGCTTTAGTTAACGCATTCTTCCAACCTTCTCTCGATAGGCGGAATAACATCTTCACTTCTACTCGCACAGGTGAAGATGCCATCGAGCTTACTTTAGCTAAACTTAATTATCTCCTTAACACAAATTAACTCACTCGCTTAATTCTTGCTATTTACCCAGGGGACTAAGAACACTTCATGGAGAAAATGGATTATAGATGTATGGAAAGAGACAGAGAGATAACAATGGTGACGATCATAACATTTAATTCTAAAATTAAGCGTTTGATACATGTTGTGAATGAGAGATTAAAGAAGATGAATACATAAGATGAAATAGAGATTAGAAAAAAATATAGAAAGCGTGTCAACGTCTTGACACAAATCCCGATCGGAGATTGTGCTTGCCAGCGTGTGGAAGTGGTGGAGAGGAAAGCTTCCCTCTCAGGCTTGCTTTCCCAGTAGAAACTGAAACATTCTATTCTACTATCGCAATGGTGTTAGTGGGTGTATTTACGACATTTCGTAACTTTTCTTTCTTTTAGCCGCAATATCTAAATAAAACAGTATAAATAACTTGTATTTCTATAAGTTATCATTAATCGAACCTCCTCAGTGGAGATTTAGGGAACACAAACGTGTTGCGGATTTCAATGAAACTCCGGAGGTTGGCGTGCGGGTCCTCGCCACCCCTACCACCAAATTGTCCGGCAGTTTGAATCATCTGTAGCATCACTGATTTCATTTCGAACCTCGATCCGTCAAGAGCGGGCCTCATGATTCCTAGGGAGAAATCATAGAGGTTGGGCGATGCACAGACCCAAATGGGCCTATTGCGGTTTTTCACCAATAGAATGGGATTCACCACAATATTATTTTCATTTGGTGCTCCATTTCCTGGTTGTTCCGCCATGTTATCTTTCTCTTGTTGTTGTTGTTGGCGGCTGTCTCTCAATCTTCGTCAGAACGTTCTTTCAATCTTTGGGTCTAATTCGCCAGAGATTGAAAGCTGCAAAGAAAATAAAAAAATTACCGTTAGCACAAAGTATTGTCGAAGTCCTCAGCAATGGCGCCA
Organism: Benincasa hispida; assembly: GCF_009727055.1. Taxonomy (NCBI): domain Eukaryota; kingdom Viridiplantae; phylum Streptophyta; class Magnoliopsida; order Cucurbitales; family Cucurbitaceae; genus Benincasa; species Benincasa hispida. Next base: position 16,031,855 of record NC_052360.1, read on the forward strand.
AAAACTTGATGCATTGTTTTATGCGATGAAATAATGGTAAGGATTGTGTTGGTGGAAAATGCGTTGAGCATGCAAGTTTTCTCAGTAAGATCCAAGTATAAATCCTACTGAGTTGCCTGGTAAGCCCAAGGTCGAAAACTGGGACTAAGAACACAGTATGCGATGGTAAATTTCGATTACTTTGCGGTAACAAATAAATCAAAGTGTTGGTTGGTTTATTGTTTAAGGTATAAAGTTATGCGGCGGATTTGAGAAAAGAGTTAATTATGCGAAAGATACAATGAGTATGTGGAAGAACGGGTTGAGAAGTTCTTTAGCTAGCGTTTCCTAAGGATGCGTTCAAACTATGCAATCATGCTATACTTATGCGACAACAAATCATTTTCCAATGCAAATGTGATAGCTCCTAATTTTAGGACGCATGCTATGAATGCAATAATGTCTATAGAGCTTATTCCTAAGTCTCTACTTCTTGCCTATGCAATGATGAAAGATGCACACAAGGACAAGGCGACCGTATACATATTCTATCTCTGGGGTGCATGCGATGCGTTAATAGCAAACATAAATTATTACTTAGCTTCTATCTCTTGATTATGCATTTCTAATATGACTCTCTCGAGCCTAGATTCTAATCTGACTTTTCCAAGCCTAGATTCTATCCTTAGACTATCCTCCCAAGTATCTCTAATGGACGAATGATGCATACATAATACAAGATGATCGCATAAAGTGATGATCCCAGGTTATGCTAACTAAGTGCTTCTCAACCCATTCGACAGATTTAGCTACTCATGCTAATGTACAGAGAGTGGACAGATATAAAGATGCAATTTTTATTTTATAAATGGGTTCAGAGTACAAGATGACAATGAAAAATAAGGGTACAGAGCCTGGTAGCAATATCTTGCTTCCCAAGGCTTTTACACTGCGTTATCTCTATTCTGCTCAAAAGATGCTCTTGCTTCCGCAAGAGTTGGCCCTTTCTTTGGTTTCGACGCTTCTTGAGAGTCTTCCGAGTTCATCGGGATGATTTCTCAGTGTAATCTCCCTTCACTCATTTCCGCCTTATAAGTATGTAAAATCTAAGTATATGGTGAAGAAGAACTCTAAGTCTAAGGAGCATAATCGAACTATCCGAACTCTTTCAATGAAGGTGACCTTCGGTATTTATAGAGCTTCAGGGTGAAGAACTTTTTCTCTCAAATGATTGCACTGAAGGGATGTCATTAATTCTCTGTCTAATGCACTGAATATTTGTCACTAAAAAGTTGAGTGTACTTGCTACAGTATGTCATTAACGACTTGTCAACTTAATTCAGAATCGACCGTCATTAGCTTTCTATCCCATCGTGATTTATTAAGCTTTCACCCAGATGTGCCCACCTTGATGCATCGGCTCTATGTGGCCACCTGCTTGAGCAGGTTTTCGCGAGCGCAAATGATCGCATAGCCTTGCGATCACAATCTCTTAATGCGCTCAGACATTAATTTCTTCGGATCGCATTTCCACCTTGCGTCAACGNCAAATGATCGCATAGCCTTGCGATCACAATCTCTTAATGCGCTCAGACATTAATTTCTTCGGATCGCATTTCCACCTTGCGTCAACGCATTTTCCTGCATAAAATACATAAGTTAGCTGTTTTAATGTGGTAGACGCATGCGACCACAATGTTGTAAAGTTGGATGCAATATTATATATTTTTACCGCCACAATCCATCATTGTTTTATAACTTTGCATTGTAATAACGTGTATTTTGCCCGTATCATTGTTTTATATTTTTACCGCCATAAGTTGTGCCTCTTATGGAGAATCACATCCGATAGAAGAATGTCCGAGGAACCCGCAATCTGTATACTTCGTAAAGAACAATCCTTTCTCTAACCTTTACAACCCTGGGTAGAGAAACCACCCCAATTACACGTGGAAGAATAATCAACAGAGCTAACAGCCCATGGCGCAAAAAGAAGGGTCGCCAGGATTTTTTCCGCAAACAAATGGTCAATCACAAAATCAATCTAGGAGCTTACAAGCGCCGCCATCTTCTTCCTTGGAAAGCTTATTAAAGCAGTACATAGGACAGATTGCGGGTGAACTGAAAAATAGACCGTAAGGGGTGTTGCCGAGTTCACTGAGCTCTCTCGCAACCCGGGGAACACAGGAAAGGAGCAATGTCAAGTCGTAACTTTGCGAAGTGGAAAGACAATAGCGGAAGAGAAGAAGGAGCCAAGTAAGACTAATCCAATTGCAATGGAATCCAAGACCCCGTTGACACAAGATGAACCAGAAGAAAACAAAATGATGGAACCAAAAGTTTCATCCACTTCTAAGCCTATGGAATAGGAAACCATGAACGTACAACTGCCACCATTCTCGCAAAGACTTAAGAAGAAGAAAAACGATGAAGAGCAGTATCATCGCTTCATGGAAATGTTAAAACAGTTACACATCAACATTCCTTTCACTGAAGCGATTGAACAAATGCCAAAATATGCTAAGTTTCTTAAAGACATGGTGACAAAGAAAAGAAGCATAGTAAAGTTCGCAACGGTGGTGTTAACGCAAAAGCCAAACACCATTATCCCACCAAAGATGCACGACCCTGGAAGTTTCACAATACAGTACTCAATTGGCGGGATATATATGGGTCAATCGCTTTGCGATCTTGGGGCCAGTATAAATTTAATGCCCCTTTCACTTTTAAATAGTTGAATATGGGGTAGCTGGCGCCCACGACAGTGACTGTCCAGCTGGCGGACAGGTCCCTAGTTCACCCAGAGGACAAGTTAAAGGATGTCCTAGTCTTAATTGATAAATTCATTCTATTGACAGACTCATCATTCTCGACTACGAAGTGGACAAAGACGTGCCCATCATATTGGGATGACCATTTTTATCTATTGGTCGCGCTCAAATTGATGTGTACAAGGGAGAGATCACGTAGTATCTGAGTGTAAATGATGAGTGTAAATGGGAAGAAGTTCGGGTTTGACATTATTAAAGCCATGAAGTATCTGGAAGATGAAGACCTATCCGATTCTGACAATGAAGCCAGTTGTAATGAAGAAGATGAGTCCGAAGAGGAAGATGAAAGAGAGGATGCAACCGCATCCGTAGTAACCTGCAATGTGATCATGGAAACAACGAACAAAGAAGAAAAAGTGAATTTGAATCAAGAGAGAAAAGCACGAAAGCATCCTTGGAACAACCACCTACTGTGGAATTAAAAACTCTGCCAAGTCATCTGAAGTATGTTATCCTAGTGCAAAATGAAACTTTGCCAGTGATAATTTCCTCTGCGATATAAGAAAAACAAGAAAATGCGTTGAGCATCCTGAAGAAGTACATAAAAGCGATAGGGTGGACGCTAGCAGACATAAGAGAAATCAACCTAACATACTGCATGCAGAGGATACGTCTCGAAGAAAACCAAAAAGGGTCTATCGAACCTCAACGCAGACTGAACCCTGCGATGAAGGAGGTTGTGAAAAAAGAGATAATTAAATGGTTGGATGCAGGCATTATATATCCAATCACCGACAGCACGTGGGTTAGCCCCGTGCAATGTGTGCCCATGAAGGGAGGCATGACGGTAGCCTCAAATGTAAACAATGAATTAATACCAATGAGGACCGTCACTGGCTGGCGAATCTGCATGGACTACTGCAAACTCAATATGGAGACAAAGAAGGACCATTTCCCCTTGCCTTTTATTGCCAGATGCTAGACCGCCTAACAGGAAATGATTACTTCTATTTTTTGGACGGGTATGCGGGCTACAACCAAATAATGATCACTTCTGAAGACCAAGAGAAAACCACATTCACCTGCCCATATGGAACGTTTGCTTTTCGCCATATGTCGTTTAGATTATGCAATGCGCCGAGCACGTATGATGGCCATCTTCTCTAAATATCTCGAGGATTCAGTGGAAATTTTTATGAACAAATTCTCGATTACGGGCATACGTATAAAGTCTGTCCGAAAACCTTGGAGAAGATATTGAGGAGATGTGAAGAGACAAATCCTGTGCTGAATTGGGAGAAGTGCCACTTCATGGTGAATGAAGGTATTGTGCTCGGGCACAAAGTTTCCAAGGAAGGGGTGGAGGTGGATAAGGCGAAAATTGAGGCCATTGAAAAGCTCCCATCTCCAGTAAATGTGAAGGCTGTCAGGAGTTTCCTAGGACATGTAGGATTTTATCGTCATTTTGTGAAAGACTTTTCAGAGATTACTCGACCATTGAGTGCATTGTTGGAGATTGGCAGAACATTTGACTTCGATACATAGTGCCTCAACGCATTCAAAATACTGAAGAACGCATTAACTACCGCACCTGTGTTGATCGCACTTGACTAGACAAAGCCATTTGAGCTAATGTGCGATGCTAGCGGGTATGCGATGGGGGCAGTGCTAGCACAAAAGAAAACAACAATGCTACACCCCATCGCATATACGAATAGAACCTTGAACCTTGCCCAAGCAAATTACACTACCATTGAAAAAGAACTTCTTACGGTGATATTTGCACTGGAAAAATTCAGAGCTTATTTACTGGGATCCAAAGTGATAGTTCACACCGACCACTCAGCATAAAATACTTAATGACAAAAAAAGATGCAAAGACGAGGCTAATCCGATGGGTGCTCCTCCTTTAAGAATTCAACATGGAAATAATTGACCGCAAGGGGACGGGGAACTAGGTTGCTGACCATCTATCGAGATTAGAGAATCCGAAAGTAGACCGCATTCAATCGGAGGTGAACGCAACCTTTCCAAATGAGCAGCTGTTCAAACTTGAAAAATTACCATGGTACGCAGATGTTGTAAATTACCTGGTCTGTGAGCAATTCTAGGAGAAAAATTCTCTGTGAGCACAAATCACCGCAAAGCCTTGCGGTAATGTTGCGCTCGACCATTGATTTCTTGTGATCACACTCTCCGCCTTGCGCAATGCATATTCTGCATAAAAATACAAAAGTTAATTGTTCTTATGCGATGAACGCATGCGACCGCAATGTTATGAACTTAATGCTTTTTGGACGCAATCTAACATATTTTATCAATGCAAACCTCCATTGTTTAATCACTTAGCACTATAATAACGTGCATTTCTGCCCGTTATCAACAAGCCAAAACGAAGCCTAGGCACTTGGATCAGTGCAAGGTCATAAAAAGAATATCTAAACCGCGCAAGGATAAAAATCATTTGGAAACACCCCAGTTGGAGAAAGTTTTGAAATAAATCATGCATTGTCCTGGAAACGAGTAAAGATTTTTTTTTAATGTTAAACTTGTGGTCCCTAAGTATTAGAAATATTTCAGGAAAAGATCAGGATAGAAATTAAAATATCGTTGGTTCATGAAATTTGATTAAGGCACTTTGAGAAATCTAGGTAGGGTAAAAGTGATTGACTCTTTAAAGAAAATATTTAGTTTATGCTTGAGGACAAGCATTGTTTGGGGGTGTGATAACGGGTAGAAATACACGTTATTACAGTGTAAATAAGTAAAATAATGAGAGATTGCGACGGTAAAAATGTACAATATCATGTCCAAAAGCACTAAACTGAAGAAATTGTGATTGCAAATGCCCATCGCATAAAAGTAGTTAATTTACTTATTTTGTGCAGGAAAAATGCATTGGCGCAAGTAAAATTACGATCCAAGGCATTAGGCGACCGCGCGCTTGAAAGATTGCAATCGCAAAGTCATGTGATCATGTGCGATCGTGAAAAGTTGCTCAATAAGGTGCCCACATAAAAACTGCACATCAAGGTGATAGCATAATAAATCATGATGGGGCGGAAAGTTGATGATGGTCGAATCCGAATTTAGTTGACAAGTTGTTAAAGCCATACTGTAGCAAGTATACTCATCTTTCGGTGACCATTAATCGACGCATCAAAACAGGAGATTTAATGATCACCCGTCATTGCAATCATTAGAGAGAAAGGCTGCTTTACCTTGAGCTCTGTATAAATACATAAGGCCACCATTGGAACAAGAACGGACATCATATAGAGAACAAGTTAGACCATATACAAGTTTAAAAGTCGTTAGTCTGCTTGCGAACATACTTAGATTTAGAGGACGGAGATGAGCTAGGAGACGAAAAAGCCGAGAGATCATTCCCAGACAGATCAAGAGATTTCTAGAAAGCGCTACAAGGAGAGAGGGCCAACACTTGCGAGAGCAAGAATATTCATCTGGACAAAGTTGGAGTGAAAAAGACAGTGTAAAAGGCCTCGGGAAGCAAGACATTACTATCGGGCGTCTTATCTCTACATTCTATTGTTATTCTATATTCAACATTTTATTTATAGAAAATAGAAATCTCATTTTAAACTATGTTCAATATCTCCCTACTTCGTATGAGTAGCTAAATTTTCAAATGGGTTGAGAAGTACTTAGCTAGCATGACCTAAGATTTACACTTTATGCGATCATCTTGTCTTATGTATGCTTCATTCACCCTTTAGAGATATTTGAGAAAGTAGTCTAAAGATAGAATCTAGACTTGAGAGGGTCAGATTAGAATCTAGGCTTGAGAGAGTCAGATTAGAACTGGATAAACGAAATAGAAACTTGGACATAAGTTTTATCGCTATTTACATCGCATGCACCTTAGAGATAGGATACGATAATATGCAGCCACCTTGTTTTATGTGTGCATCATGCATCATCGCATAGACAAGAATAGAGGCTTATGCATAAGTCCTATCGATTTTTTTGTATACATCGCATGTATCCTAGAAATAGGAATTACGGCATTTGCATTGAGGGATGACATGCTGTTTTTTGTGGGTAGCATGATCGCATAGCTTGTATGTAATCTTAGGAAGTGTTAGCTAAACCCCTTCTCAACCCGTTCACTGCATACTCATTGTAACTCTCGATTGCATCAACTCTTTGTTCAAACTCCGTCACATAGGAAATATTCTTTATCAAAACACCATCCAACTTATTTGTTTTCACCACTGCAAGAGAATAAAAAATTAACTGTCGCATATTAACTCAGTAGTCCCTATGTTCGACCCTGGACTTACCAGGAAACCTAGTGAGGCTTATACTTGGATCTTATTAGGAAAACTTGCATGTGCAACCTATAACACATCATCGCAAACTCAAACCATAATCGCATCAAAATTCACAACGCATCACTACCATAGCCAGGATTTTCGTGAAACCCACATAGCGAATAGGTGGGTTCGTAACCTTCCCACTACATCAAGGTTCCCTCTTATGGAACACGAGACATGCATAGTGGAAATTATGATCAATTTTACTCTAATTGCACAAATTAAACATACATGCAACCCTAAATTAATTAATTAGGGTTTTTTGGAAAAAAAAATACCTTTGAAGCTCCCAAAACGCTTTCATCTCCACCTGAACACGAACTGGACAACCACTAAAGCTGACCTACTATCCTCTAGACTCAGAACCGGATTGGGGGACCCGATGGATGAAGAACCCGAGAGAGAGAAAGAGATGGAATTAGAAGATAGATTTTGGGTTGGGTTTGGGTTTTTATTTTTCAACCCAATTTGAAAACTATTTTCGCAAAGTGGCAAAAAGTTTTTGTCAAAATTGAAAACCCAAATTTATAGAAAAATGCCATGCAAAATTACATAAAACAAATTCATTAAAAACCCAACACCTAGAATCCACTATCTAATTGGCTTAATGTCTCCACTTAAGCCAACACCTAGCCACTATCTTGTTAGTGGAATTATCAACAAAAGGTTGGATTTTCCACTAACTTTAATCAAAGGGAAAATAGTCATTTTGTCGGAAGTCAAACTTTGACTGAAAGTCAACAGTTTGACTTTTATGATTTTTCCTGTTATTATTTTGACCTCCCGAGCATGAATCCGCATTTTTCTCGAAATTCAAATCACATTTGGAATATAAGGTCGGTTCAAAATTTAACTTTTCAAAGTCAAAAGTCAACTCTTGACTTTTTTATCTTTGACCTTTTCCATTATTTTCGAGTTCCGAATATGAACGTATTTCTATTCTTGAATATTTAAATCACATTTAAATATTAAAGCTATATCTCTAAACTGAAAACCGACCACTATATCACATATACTTGTCGGTTTCTCTCTCTTCACCTAATTCGAAACATTCGAATTATGCTATCATACTTCTCTAAGTTTATTCCATATGAGCTAGTAGGGGAACCTAATGGACGTATAGATCATGGGCTCCAACAATCCGAGATTAGCTAGCTAAAACTCTTTTAGACGGAGCTAATCAACATTCGTTAACTAACGGGTCTTCCACTTAGTCCTGTAGTTGCACTCCCCTCACTATAGATATATTTGTGTCCATTTGATAATAACCATGATTAGTAAGCTATCCTTCACAGGTGTGTTCGTAATCTCGGTTGGCGCTCATAAAAACCGTTTTACACCTAAGACTATATCTTGTTTCTTAAGTTCTACTGAATCCTCTAATAAACAAATTGGTTTAAGGTCAACCTATAAACCGAATCCCTATCGAGCCAAGGAGAGGGTGGGCCCCTTGTTCTAAGACTTGGATTTAGTACTAAAGGGAACAACCTATCTACTATCCCTATAACGGGTAGGAGTGAATTCCATCTTGCATCCTATGTACCCAGCTATCCACCTGATCTTACCCCTGAAATGGGAGACTTATTGAGCCAACGATAATGAGCTGCCCTCACCTATGCAGATCTAATGATAATTCCAAGTGAACAGGAGTTTATAGTTAGCTCAGGATTAAGATTAAGTTACCTAGGTCATCAATTAACGAAATAGTCAGCTTTATACATAAAACGGCGTTTAGAACGTAAAAAGTGACTATTTCATGGTTCAGTCTTATGTAAACTCTTTACATAGGACGCCCTCAATTTCATGTCTCCACATGAACGATTTAGGATCACATCGTTCACACTAACTACAAAATGGGCCGCATCCATAGTGTCCTCAGAATAAGGCACTGAACCTTATTCATATACTATAGACAATTTTGGCTATATATTTGAACTTGATCCACCTTTATGTCACTACATAAAGTTTAAACTAAAATAAATAGCCTCGAGACCTTAGTTTATTAGATTCAAGATTACAATTTCAATAATAATTTTATCGAAAAACAAAACAGAATATATTTATTAATTTACAAACTACGAGTTTTAGGACATAAAATCCAACACCCTCTAACTCTTGAGGTGGAACTAACCAACCAGATGAACTTCCATTAACAACTCTTGCTGATGGAGCAGGCCCTTTAGCAACTCTTGTTGAAGTTTCAGTAGTTTCATTGGAAAGTTCATGCAACACAATCTTACTACGTGGACTGTACTCTCTCATATGATCCTCCTCCAGGAAGGTAACATTCGTCAACACAAACACTCTATTTTCCTTAGGATCATAAAAGTAACCCCCTCGTGTACCTTTGAGGTAGCCTACAAAGAGGCACAACCTCGAACGTGGTCCCATTTTCATTATATTAGCTTCAAGCACATGTGTTGGGCAACCCCATATGCGGAAGTGACGTAAACTAGCTTTATGCCCGTTCCACAACTCCAAAGGTGTTCTCGCAACACTCTTGAAAGGAAAAAAATTGAGGATATACACTACAGTCTCCACTGCAAAACCCCAAAACGAGTTTGGTAAGGATGCATAACTCATCAACGATCAAACCATGTCCAACAAGTTTCTATTTCTCCTCTCCGCTATACCATCCTGTTAAGGTGTACCCAGCACTGAGAGTTGGCAAACGATTCCATGTTCTATCATATAGTTTTGGAACTCAAAATCCAAAAACTCTCCACCTCAATTCGATCGAAGTGTTTTAATCCGTCTATCCAATGCATTTTCAACTTCAGCCTTGAACTCTCTGAACTTTTCAAAGGATTCAGACTTCCGTTACATCAAATAAACATACCCATACCATACCGAGAGTAATCATCAGAAAAAGTGATGAAATACTCACAGCCTTCTCTAGCTCACACATTCACCTGACCATAAAGGTCTGAATGCACTAACTCTTGAGGCCCTTTGGCTCGATAACCTTTTCTAATAAAAGGCCTTTTAGTCATCTTGCCTTCAAGGCATGATTCACACACCGGTAAATAATTTTCCTCTAACTCGCTTAGAAGTCCATTCTTCACCAATCTCTCAATCCTATTTAGAGTGATGTGCCCTAATCGAAGGTGCCAAAGTTGAGCATTTTCTTTTAGAGAAACCTTAAGTCTTTTATTTTGAGTTATGACTGTTTTAAACATCTCTATGTTATGGAGGGAATTTATTGCTAACGGCCTTAGCACATACAAATTGTTTTCCAGTTTTGCTGAACAAATATCAACACCATCTTTATGAATAACTTTATTCAAATCAAAATGAAGAGTATATTTCCATTGTATCAGACACTTTACAGAAATTAAGCTCCGCTCTAACTCGAGAACTATATACACATCATTCAAAATGATAAATTTCTTCTGTAAAGTCAACTGTAGCCCTCCCACTACCACAATTGAGATGACGTGCCCGATGCCTACTCGCATCGTCATCTCTCCAGCCTCAAGTTGTCGCCAGGATCTAATCCCCTTAAAAGAAGAACAAGCATGATTAGTAGCTCCAGAGTCATAATTCTCCACTAAATAAATTTTCAAAAATAGTAAATCATATTTACCTTATTTTGCCTTGGCATTAGCCTTCTTCTTTTCCTTGATCTAATGAGGATAGATCTGCTTTCAGTGCCCATCTTGATTGCAATGGAAACACTTTCCTTTGTCAACCGGCGTTGGTCGCCTACCCTGTTGGGCACAAGCTGTGGGTTAGCAGGTGCCTTCCCCTTTCCCTTACCACCATTTTTCTTCTTCCACTTGGTAGTGTTAGAAGTAGAAGGTGCAAGCTTAGTCCCTGAGGTTGAACCCATATGGAACTTCTTTGAAGATGAAGCAACATTTTCCTCACCTACCTTCTTCTTCTTACTTTTCAGCAAGGATTGGAATATCTGTAACTCGTTGAGGAGAGTTGTAAAGGTATAGTCTACTTTGTTCAGTATAACATTACTGAAAAAGTACAGGAAGTTATCTGGCAACGAGTGCAGAATTATGCTAACCTGGCTACCCTCATCGATGCACGACCCATTCATCTCCGCCACATTGAAGTGGACCATCATGTTCAACACATGTTCACGAACAAAGGTGCCTTCCTCCACTTTGGAGTTGAAGATGCACTTAAGAGCTTTATGCTTAAGCTGTCCAGACGGTTGTCCGAACATTCCCCACAAGGACTCCATGATCTCACGTGCTAAGACCATAGGCTCATGCTTCTTGGCCAAAATATCATTAAGACTAGCCAAGATATAAGCTCTGGCATTCTCGTTCGCCCATGTCCATCTCTCATAGGCCCTCCCAAACATTTTGAGTGGCGTTCTGAGGTGGAATAGCAAGACACTCCTCCGTTAGGATGAACCTCAGGTCATCGATGATTAAAATTGTAGTGATCGTGTGTTTCCAACTAGCGTAATTCTCGCCAGTCAATTTATCAACACTTAGTAATGCTAATGTGGATGTAGCCATTCTAACATTGCTGAGAAATGAACAAACTTATTGAGTCTTTGCAATACCACTTTTAATACCTATTTTAGTTTTAGCAAAATAGTTTCCATGTGCCCTAAGTGAAAAGATATCTATTTCGCAATGATGGCCCAGCGAGGTAGGACAAACATCACCGGTGGGGTGAGTAGATGCCCCTTCACTGGGATGAGATAAAAGGTCCCTTATAGATAGATTTGTTGCATATTTATTATTTTATTATTCAATTTAATCCTATTAAACTGATTAAAAGATTAAACATTAGGTTGCTAATCTCATTAGAACTGTGATCTTAGGTCTATCTCCATCAAGTTTTAAAACTCTTTTAAAACCATGATTCAAGCCTAAGTTCGCATGCATGTCTTTCTTATTGATTTTAGTTCTAATTTCCCTTATAACTCTTATAAAAGAAACAACCAAAACCATTCCTATTGCTATGCACAACTAGGTATTTATAACTCTTATAAATTTAACCTATGTGTCATGCTTCATGCAATGTCCATTCATTACTATATATAACTCTTATATACTTGGTAATGAACTAAGCAAACATGCTTCCATACACCCTTATACTATAACACTTATAATATAAAGATGATGCATGTCTATATTTGATGCATGCATAAATATCACTCTTCTATTATATGATGCATGAGCATGCTCTTATGTAATTGAAGTCATACAAACTACTATATCATAACTCTTACAATATAGTGAAGATGCATGACCAATGCATAACCTAAGATGGGATTTCAATTATAAGGCATACCATATGAACTATAATAAAACATACATCTCATGTACATTCACCATAATTAATGGACCGGGATGATTAGCCTAAAAGAAACGGAAATTAAGTTCTATTTATTACATAAATATATCGAGCAAATCGGTTTACATGCAAACCAGGTCTTGAACCGCCTAGGCGAAGCCTCCCTGATCGTTTAGTAAACTAACCGAGTAACCACGATCGCTTACCTACGATCGAGTACCATTTACTATGCGATGAAGCATAAGGCCACTACATCATTTAGAGGACTATGTTACTGCGAATCACGATCATCTAGACGATCATAGAACAAACACTAAGTAACTTTTACTACGCGATCGTGTAGTCAGTGACTAAGCGATGAAGCTTGCTAAGCTACACGATCGTTTAGTGTGCGCATGTTCACCTTACTATCGAGTATCCCGTACTTAATGATCACTTACCCCATTGGTTACACGATCTGACCAACGCTTGGTCTTCTTCTTCCTCGAAGTAACACGCAACTCCTTGCCTTGAAATGTCATCACGAGCGATGCACACTAACTCAAACACTTTGCATTACAGACTCGATGGCAAGTTAATATGTCAAAAAACACAGGGGCCCTTACAATTGACTTTGAATGTAAAAGAACTCAATAACCAAAAGCAACCATTCACGAAACTCCATTAATTCACATCCACAAACATATTTAACATTAAACTGAATGTAGACATACTTACACCCACCAAGAATGTAAATGCTATTCTATACAACAATGGATTTGGAATATTAGAGCCTAACTCTGATACCAATTGAAGGAACTCCTATTAAAGAAAACCTATGAGCAGAAGCAAGATCTGTAGGATTGTATCAACAACAGTGGAAGAACAAGGATCATCTAAGCATTCAAATTCACTAATTTTGGCATAATATAAAGCATGCTTCTGCAGGAAAAAATAGGTTTCAATACATACCTCTTGCAGAACTTCTTCAAAGCTTCATCTCCAGCTGATATCTTCTCCATATCTTGTTATAGACCACCTCAAGATCTTCCCCACTATTCTCTTGTGCCCTAGATTGAGTTTTGGGACGCAAAACAAGCTTTAAGCAAGGGATGAAGAAGAATAGCTCACTGCAGCAACCTTGTTGAAGAACCATTCTTCAAACTGAATTTTCTCTCAAAATTCTATAGATTGCATCCCCGATTTTCACTCCAATCTTCTCATTATATTGTAGATCAATATGCAAAGAGAAGAATTGCATGAGTTACAGCTCATGCTTGGAGAAGACAAGGCAAATGGTTGCTTCATGTGTCAGCTACTTCAAAGATGGATAATGGAAAAACCAATTTTTCCATTTGTGTTTTAGTTTTCTTTTCTTTTTCAATTTTATTTAAAAATAAAATTTTGATTTAAAAAATCTGTTTGATTTTAAAAATGAAAAATTAATTAATTTCATAAATCAATTAATTAATAAATACAACTTAATTAATTTAATATCAAATATTAAATTAATTTTAACACATATCCATCTTTATATATTTAAATATGTTTAAATCATATTTAAATATATAAATTCTCCTATTCCGTTTAATTCTAAAATTAAACATAATTATATCTCATATAATTACTAATTCCCTTAATTCTAATTTGAACGTTTCAAATTGACTTATCACTCTATTCTAAAGCTAATCCGTTACGAGCTAGTAGGGGAACCTCGTGGACCTACAGATCATGGGCTTCAACGATCCAAGATTAATTGGCTAAACTCATTAGACTGAATTAATCCACATTCATTAACTAATGGGTCATTCCACTAAAGCCCATAGTTGCACTCCTTCACTGTAGATATATTATGTCCACATGATTTAACCATAATCAGCAAGTTGACCCTTCACAGGTTGTTCGTAATAATGACTGGGTCAAATATCTGTTTTACCCCCGAGATTACGTCTTATTCCTCAATTCTCTACTAATTCTCTAATGAACAACTAGTTTATGATCCAATCACCAAACCAAACTCTCTCAGCCCAGTGAGAAGGAGGGGCCTCTTGTTCAAGACCTAGATTCAGTACTTGAGAGAACAACCTTTCTTCTATCTCTAAATCGGGTAGGCGTGAACTCCATCTTGCAAGGCTATGTCCCCAGCTATTCATCCAGTCTTATTCCCAAAATGGAAGCTTATTGAGCAGTGCTGTTGGACTACTCTCATCGTTTGCAGATCAAAGGATAATCCTGAACAAACAGGAGTTCATAACTAGCTCAGGATTAAGATCGAGTCAACCTAGGTCATTTAGGTGAAATAGTCAGTCTTAAAGAGTAAACATTTTACAGGATAAGATACCCGCAGAATAAGATACCGAACCTCAGTCATGTACCATAGATCATTTTGACTATTTACTCGAACTTGATCCACTCTTATGTCTCCATATAAAGTTCAAGTACTCATACAATAGTCATGGGTCTTAGTTTATTGGATTTAGACTTTCATACAATTTATGAGATTAATAACAAGTATATTGATAAAAGAAAATGTTTATCATTTTACAAACTGCGAGTTTTTAAGACATAAAACCCAACAAGATCGTTCCAAATTTATTGTGACAGAATTACAAGCATTCATAAACATACAAACTAGTTATGCATTTCAGACATGCTTTAGAAAATAAATACAAAGGAATGAGAAACATAACTTTGAAGAACGTTTCTTCTAACTTTCTCTCGCTCTCGTGAAGCCTTGGATTAGTACCTCCTCTTGTTGTCGCTACGGACACCAACCCCATCGTCCAGTGTATCATTTGGTCAATCACGAACAACTTTCTCCATGAACAGGTGACATATGGGACACCACCACTCAGTAACCTTGGTAATCTCGAAGTGAGAAACCAGGAGGTGTGGGCTCTATTGGATTTGGTAGAGGTTTGGAGGAAACAACGATCGTACTCAACGACCAAGTAAGTGGGAGAGGATAGTGTCTATCGTATAGACTTTGTGCTTGATCATTTAGTACAAGATAACAGGTACACGATTGTTTAGAAAAAATATCTTAATCGTTTACATGATCGTTTAGAGAATATCGCTCAGGCACGCGATCGTTTAGTAAAGGATTACACGATCGTTTACAAATGCGCGTGTACACGATCGTTTAGACAAACACTTGAAGCTGTCGTGTAGTCTCTCGTGAGCTAAACAATTGGCAGTGTACTCAAATGAAGCGATACTACGATTCTCTTCCAAAAATGAAAACATTTTTCATTTTATCCTTCAATTATGAAAACTGAATACAACCTCCCACTTTCATGTACAGTTATGGAGAAACCACCAACAATTATCTCATAATTGTTTTAATTATAAACAAATATAATAACTAACTTATCACATTATATTTATAACCTATAGTTTTAATATCACATCATATACAACATTTAAACCATAGTCCCTTTCTCCTTTACTTGATATAAATCATATTTATATCATTTTCCTCCAATTAATGTATCTCATACATCATGTCAACTATATCATATATAATTGAACCAATTTAATCATATCATATATAATCAAACTCCCTCTTGTCAATTTGAATACTTTAAACTGACAAAAAAATTGATTCTCAACTTGAATCCATTGAGCTACCAAAGGACCTTATGGACATCTAACTCCTTAAGTACCACTGATCCCTCTAATAAACAACATATCATAGTCTTACTATGAGTGGACACCTCTCGAGCCTTGAGAAGGTGTGTGGCGCCAATCGTTCAAGCCTTAGAATCAGGCCTTAAGGGAGCAATCTATTTATTTACCCCCTATTTCGAGGAAGGAGTGAATTCCATCTTTGTGTAGCTAAGTTCCTAGCTCTCCAATCAGACAAATCCCCAAAGTAAGTAGGTTTGGTCAGCGTCCTTGGCCATTCGCACCCATGCAAATCAAGGACCGCCCTCAAAGCAAGAGTTCCCAACTCATTCAGATTACTATCATGTTACTATGGTCATCCTAGTGAAGTGACGTCTCTGTCATGAACGATGTTATATAACGAGACTATACACTTCATGTTTTGGTCTTATACAAACTCCTTTGTATAGGACACCCCCGCTCGTGTGCCTCCACACGAATGATCAGGATCAGACCATCTTGTACTACGTTACAAACACTTGTAACTATATACAAAGCAGGTCGCATCCGTAGTGGTCACCACTCACCAAGATAAGGTTTCCCCTCCTATATCCATATACTACAGACCATTTTGGTTATCACTTAAGACATAATCCACTTGTATGTCTCCACATACATGTTTAAGTTGCAACGACAACCAAGGATTCTTAGTTTATTAGTTTGTGTAAATGCAAATGAAACATCTCATGTTTCACAGACAACAGTGAAGAAAATATCTCATATTGTAACATCACAAGCATTTGTTCAATACAGTGGTTTACAAAGTACAGGACCCTACGAGAGTTTAGGGCATATAACTCCAACAGAGTGGATGGCGGGCAGCGGAGGCAGCTTCACGGACTGGGGGTTGATAGAACGAATGGGCAGCACTGGTGAGGTGAGCGGCTGGTTCACGAGACGAGGTGACAGCTGGTGAGCTCGACTGACGTGGGTGGCTGGAGTCGGCTCAGATTGGCAGCGGGCGGCTGGTTCACGAGATAGTGAGGAAAACACGAGGGGGATTTCAGTTTCACGTGTGAAAATAGGGAAGAGATGAGTTTTTAATTTAAAATAAATAAATAAAATGATTATTTTAATGAAAGAAATCAAATAAAACTTTCTTTTATTTCATTTCATTTTACTTTATCCTTTCCTTCAGTACACAAATAAATATATAAATATATAGATATGTATGTGTATATATATATATATTAAAAAACTCATTCCTTTTCTCTTTAAATTCCAAAACTAAAATCAAATCAACCTCCAAAAATTTTAAAATTAAAAAAAAAATCTCTACATTAACTAAAATTAAACTTTATATTAAATTAATGTGACATAAATCCAAACTTTTCCTTTTAACAAAATTGAATTTCGAAATGAGCAAAATTGCCCTCAAATTTTACGAAAATACAAAAAAAAAAAAAGAATTATGAAAAACTCGGGGCATTACACACACCCATACAAATCAAAGAACCACCCTCATAGGCAAGAGTTCACAACTCACTTAGGATTAAGGTCATGTTACCTATGATCATCCTAGTGAAATGAAAGTCTCTATTATGAACGACATTATATAATGAGACTAAGCATTTCGTGGTCCGGTCTTATACAAACTTCTTTGTATAGAATATCCCCGCTCGCATGTCTAATACACGAATGATCAGGATCAGATCATTTGTAGCACTTTACAACATTTGTAACACCTACAAAGTGGACCATACTCGTAGTGTCACCAGGATAAGGCACCAACCTTATCCATATACTACAGACCACTTAGGTTATCACTTAAACATGATCCACTTGTACGTCTCCACATACATGTTTAAGTTACAATGATAACCTTGGATGTTAGTTTATTGGTTTATGGTTGCAACTAAAATATCATATATTTCATAGACGAAGTGAATAAAATATCAAATATTATTAATCACATAAATATTTGTTCATACAAGGTTTACAAACTATAGAACCATACGAGATTTAGGACATCAACCCCAACAAGATGAACATTGAGCATGATGATATGTATTTTCATGTTAGTGGGACTATGTTTAATGATGCCCATTATATTTATGATAATGATAGTTACCCATGTTCGTAATTAGATACCCACTAGAGGTGGTGATCTCCTTCGAGATTTTCCCAGAGGTTTGTGTTTCCTTCGAGATTCACTAGAGGTAGTGATCTCCTTCGGGACTTCACCAGAGTTTTGTATTTCCTTCAAGATTCACTGGAGGTTCGTGTTTTCTTCGAGATTCATCAGAAGTGGTGATCTCCTTCGGGACTTCATTAGAGGTTTGTGTTTCTTTCAGGATTCACCAGAGGTTTGTGGGTACATCTAATCTGTGGTAGAGTGGATTCAACTAACTACTAGTTAGTTATCCAAAGGAAAGTAGAGATTTATGCATGTCCCACCAAAGAGTAGCATCTAGAGGACATAGATGCTTAGTCTAACCCCGCTAGTGGGGTTACTTACTGAGTATTTTATACTCATTCTTTCTCATGTTTATTTTTCAAGTAAGGGTAAGAACACGCCCATGAATAACAAGCAAAATCCATGATCGGGCCATTGGGACCTGTTATATGCTCCCACTCATGTTTTCAATGTTAGGTTTTATATCCTAAAACTCGCAGTTTGTAAAATGATAAACATTTTCTATTATCAATATACTTGTTATTGATCTCATAAATTGTATGAAAGTCTAAATCCAATAAACAAAGACAAATCACTATTGTATGAGTACTTGAACTTTATGTGGAGACATAAGAGTGGATTGAGGTTCGAGTAATAGTCAAAATGATCTATGATACATGAATGATGTTACCTTATTCTGGTAACACCATTAGATGCGGCCTACTCTGTAGTTGTTACAAAGAGTTGTAAAGTGCTACATACGATGTGATCCTATTTAGTACATGTAATGACATGAGGAGTAGGGGCGTCCTATGCAATGAGTTTGCATAAGATCAGGACCAAGAAATAAATCACTCTTACTTTATAATGCTATTTACTATTTAAGATTGAGTATTTCACCTAGATGACCTAGGTAACTCGATCTTCTTCCTGAGCTAACTATGAACTCCTGTTTATTCGGGATTGCCCTTAGATTTACATGGCTGAGGGTTGGCTCAACAACGCCGGCTCAATAAGCTTACCATTTTGGTGATAAGACCGGATAGATAGCTGGGGACATAGGGTGTAAGAGGTAGTTCACGCTTACTCGATTTAGGGGTAGAAGAAAGGTTGTTCTCTCAAGTACTGAATCCAGGTCTTGAACAAGGGGCCCCACCCTCTCACTGGGCTGAGAGAGTTTGGTTTGGTGATTGCATCACAAACTAGTTGTTCATTAGAGGATCAGTAGGGACTTGAGGAATAAGACATAATCTCGGAGGTAAAACAGATATTTGACCCAGCCGTTATTACGAACAACCTGTGAAGGGTCGACTTGCTGATTATGGTTAAATCATGTGGACATAATATATCTACAGTTAGGGGACTGCAACTATGGCTTTAGTAGAATGACCCATTAGTTAACGAATGGGGATTAATTTGGTCTAATGAGTTTAGCCAATTAATCTCGGATCGTTAGAGCCCATGATCTGTAGGTCCACGAGGTCCCCCTACTAGCTCGTAACGGACTAGCTCTAGAATAGCGTGATAAATTAATTGAAACGTTCAAGTTAGAATTAAGGAAATTAATAATTATATGAGATATAATTATGTTTAATTTTAGAATTAAACGAAATAGGAGAATTTATATATTTAAATATGATTTAAATATATAAAGATGGATATGTGTTAAAATTAATTTAATATTTGATATTAAATTAATTAAGTTTTATTTAATAATTAATTTATGAAATTAATAATTTTTTCATTTTTAAAATAAAATAGATTTTTTAAATCAAAATTTGATTTTTAGATAAAATTGAAAAAGGAAAAGAAGACTAAAACACAAAATGGAAAAATGGGTTTTTCCATTATCCATCTTTGAAGTAGATCACACATGAAGCAACTATTTGCCTTGTCTTCTACAAGTATGAGCTGCAACTCATGCAACTCTTCTCTTTGCATGTTGATCTGCAATATAATAAGAAGATTATGGTAAAAATCTAGCATGCAATCTACAGAATTTTGAGAGAAAATTCGGTTTGAAGAATGGTTCTTCAACAAAGGTTGTTACAGTGAGCTTTTTTCTTTCATCCCTTGATTCAAGCTTTTTTGAGTCTCACAACTCAATCTAGCGCACCAAGAGAATAGTGGAAAAGATCTTGAGGTGGTCTACAACAAGATTTGGAGAAGATTGAAACTGGAGAAGGAGCTTTAAATAAGTTCTACAAGAGGTATGTCTTGAAACCCATTTTTTCTGTAGAGGCATGCTTTATATTATGCCAAAATTAGTGAATTTGGATGCTTAGATGATCTTTGAGCTGCCGCTGCAATTGATACAATCCTACAATTGGTATCAGAGAATCAAATAAGCATTCAATTTGGTTTAATTTTGGTTTAATGGGTGTTTTATATGAGAAATATGAAACTGATGCACTGATATGGTTTTCTGAGTTTTGACTGTTTAATTCTCTTTAATATCTCATTTAAATTTGTAATTGGTTGTTGCTTGATGAGCTTTAATGTGTTCCCAAGAATCTGTAATTTATTTGGAGTCATTAAAGTAGAAATTAAGTTGTTAATCGAAGAAACAAGCGAAGAGGCCGAGTTGCAGTTCCAGAGAAAATCAGCCTCTATTCTTATCATCGTTGTGGTTCCAGTTGCAAAACGATCATCTAGCTCCAGGCACTACACGATATGAAGAAAAGCTAGACGATCGTATAGTAATGGGAGCTGGTCATTGTGATGTTGAACCCTAGACGATCGTGTACCTGTGGGAGCTAAACGATGCGTTCAATTTCCTATACGATAGCATTAAGCGATCATTTAGCTTTGGCATGGGAATTAAAAGATACGTTGAATTTACTATATGATGGTACTATGGGATCGTTTAGTAAAGACGCACGCTAAGCGATGTGATGAAGTGCTACGCGATAGCGCTGAGTGATCATTTAGATGCGGAGCTAAGCGATCGTGTAGACGAAGTGCTAAGCGATGCATTGAATTTTCTATGCGATGGAACTAAACAAATCGCTTACCTACAATGTTGAACGATGCGATGATATTCTATATGATGGAGCTAAGCGATTATTTAGCTACACGACGGATACTGAACGATGACAGGAAATGTTAGACGATGGAACTAAGCAATAGTGATGAAAAGCTTTATGATAGCCTTGAGCGATCTCTTACTTCGATCATTTATCTTTGATCGGGAGCTAAACAATGTGTTGAATTGCTATGTGATAGCACTAAGCAATCGTTTACCTCTATACGGCAGCTAAGGGATGCGTTGAGATGCTATGCGATAGTACTATGCGATCACATACCTTTGCACGGCAGCTGGGCGATGCGTTGAATGCTATACGATGGCATTAAACAATCGTTAACCTTTTTGCGCGCGCTAAATGATCAAGCATTTACTAAACAATTTGGCAAAATGTCAGACGATGATCGTCATTGCTAAACGATGAGATTTAGCGAGATGTTGAACATGTTCAAGGGCTACCGATTCGACTGGTTTTCTTGTGGTATGGTTCGGTTCAGCTTCAAAAGGTTCTTGGCTAGTCTGGTTAGACGGTTTGGGTCTGGTTCAAGCTACTTGAGTTTGTTTTGGAGAGGTTCGAGCGGTCCAGGAGCGGCTCGGAAGCTGTTTTGTAATAATTAGGCTTCTGTTTGCTTGTTTTTTGCCAAAACTAAAACCATATCAGTCTAGGTTTAATTTACATTTGATGTATGTTATAATTAAATAAATCTTGTATGTGCATATAGTATGCCATTTAGATTTAAAATCCCACCATAGGAAGCATGTAACATGCATTGAAAGTATGTTATAATAGTTATAATATATAGTATGCATGTTAGGATTTCTTGTATTTAATATAAATGTTATATTAAATTTGAATGCCTCATGTATGTTATGGATGAAAAAGCATGTCTAAAGTTTTATAAGTTGTTATAAAATTGAGTTTGACATTTAAAATCCATACACAACAATTGCATGCTCACGTAGATTGACCACCTGTTTTAATTGTTAAAACTTATAAAACATAGGTTACAAACTCAACCCTATATAATCCTGTCTAAGGCTGGGGGTTCTTAAGTTGACGGTTTACGAAACGCCTCCTACCTGGGGATTATGGTCGAATTATTGAGCGTTGGTAACCGGTTTTATGAGCATATGTGAGTGATGTGAGGTAATAAAATGGTTTACCACCTAGACATCGTAGGTTAAAATCCAATTATAAGAGTGATACTTGGATAAACCACATAGACTTAGGGTTATTTTATTAGCCGAAAAGAACCTAAGCATAAATATACCCAAATAGAACACTTCAGTGGAAATTTAATAACTTCTATATGATAGAGTTATTAGAAAACTTCAGTGGAAAATTAATAACATATATGATACATTATTTTAGCTCTTATGTCTCTAAAAGTTCACAATCCAAATTTAAGAGGTACTTTGTGTCACTCTGGAAGTGACCTCCCTACGGAGAGTATTTTTTAGCTTAAATCTAGATTTTGGTGAATAAAAGGAAGTTATTCAAATATAAGTCTATTATACAATAAACAGATTTCAACTACCATGTCTCCACATAGTTTACACCATGAGATTCATATGACGCTTCGTGTCACCTTAGAAGTGGCCTCCCTACGGAGAGTGTTTTGTATGAGTCAATATCGAGGTAAACGGAGGAAGTATTTCATAGTAAGTGGGTGAAGGATATGTGTCAATATATCCTACGGTCTCCTCCATTAGTCTAAATTGTGAGATTTCTATGTTGCACTTACTGGTCTGCTTAAGGCAGCCCCTCGCTAGTCGTTTAACGATGACTATCCCCACGGAGGGTTGTAACATAGGATTCGGAACAACACAGGCTTCAGTAAAATGAATAGGGTCTTATAATTTTGTCTTAGATGTTGTCTTCTATTTCGGAGGCAAATTCATACCATCCTATATGATCTAAAAATAGCGGGTCACACTTACAAGAATTACTAAGTTGTTAATAAAGATCTTGGCCGAAAACGATAACCAAACGACTATAGGAATAAGAGTTATTCCGGAGACAATAGAAATAAGAGTTATTCCAGGGATAGTGTTTGGTCAAAATTGTTTGTTTTAGTGAAGGAATATCTTACTACCCCACGGTAGCACATATTCTGACTCACTAAAATATCGTTACAAATAAATAATGGTTATGGGTACATTATTACTTTTTGCTAAAATTGGACTTTGGATTTAGTTACAATTTTCTAATAAGAATTTGTTTGAATTTTATCAGCATGTCGAATTCTAGAATACTCGCTTTCGATGTACATAACAGTAAAATCAAATCAACAAACAAATTACTAGCGGTTGATTATACCAAAAGAGTTTTAACAGAGAATTGTCCTCTATCTCCCAACTTGAAATTATGAATTATGTAGATGAGAATGCTGAATTCGAACAACAAGATAAATATGATTTACTTGTTATCGAAGCATGTTTAGTGGAAAACGATAAAATCTGGATAATTTATCCACATGCCGCTAATCATGTATGTACTATTTCACAGGAAACAAGTTCCTAGAGACAGTTGACAAAAGGTGAAACAATCTTTAAGGTAGGGACCGGAGAGATTGTTTCAGCCAAAGCAATGAGAGATATAAAGTTATTTATAGAAGATAAGTATATTTATTTGAAAAATGTATATTATATTCCTTCTATGAAAAGGAATCTAATTTCTGTCTCCTGTTTGCTAGAACAAAATTATAAAGTTTATTTAAAAAATGATGAAGTGTTCATAAAAATGGGAAATAAACAGATTTGCTCTGTAAAATTAGAAAATAACTTGTACATGTTAAAACCAACTGAGGTCAAAGTTATTTTGAACATAGAGATGTCTAAAACTGCTGGGACTAAGACGAAAAGGAAGATTTCTCCAAATGCCTATATTTGGCACTTGAGACTGGGTCACATAAATCTCAACAAGATTAAGAGATTGGTTAAGAACGATCTTTTAAACAAGTTGGAAGACAGTTCATTACCACCATGTGAGTCTTGTCTTGAGGGTAAAATGACAAAAAGATCTTTTTCTCGAAAAGATCTTAAAGCCAAAGAACCCCTAGAGCTGATTCATTCAGACCTTTGTGGGCCTCTAAATGTTAGAGTAAGAGGAGGGTATGAATATTTCATCAGTTTTATAGATGATTATTCCAGGTATGGGCATGTTAACCTAATGCGCCAAAAGTTTGAAACTTTTGAAAAGTTCAAAGAGTATAAGGCTGAGGTTGAGAACCAATTAAGTAAAAAGATTAAAACACTTCGATCGGATCGAGGTGATGAGTATTTGGACATAGAACTTCAGAACTATTTGATAGAACATGGAATTCAGACTCAAATCATAGCCCCTGGCACACCTCAGTAGAATGGTGTGGTAGAAAGGAGAAACAGAACCTTGTTGAACATGGTTCGTTCCATGATGAGTTACGCTCAGTTACCAAATTCTTTTTGGGGACACACAGTTGAGGCCGTGGTGTATATTTTGAATATGGTTCCCTCGAAAATTGTTTCTGAACACCTTATGAGCTCTAGAGAGGACGTAGAGGAAATCTATATCACTTTAGGATTTGGGGTTGTCCAGCACATGTGTTGGTGCAAAATCCTAAAAAGTTGGCTACCCAAAGGAAACAAGAGGTGGTCTCTTTTATGATCCTCAGGAAGATAAAGTATTTGTATCGACAAATGTAACCTTCCTAGAGGAAGATTATATAAAGAACCATCAACATCGCAATAAGCAAGTAATAGAAGAAATCTCTAGAGAAACGACAAATGTATCAACAAGAGTTGTTAATCGAGCAAGTCTGTCAACAAGATTTGTTGATGAAACTGATATTTCACATCCTTCTCAAGCGTTGAGAATGCATCGTCGTAATAGGAGTTTCGTGCAATAGTCTGACCGGTAAATGGGTTTAACTGAAACTCAAGTCATCATACCAGATGATGGTTTAGAGATTCCATTGTCTTTTAATCAAGCAATGAATGATGTGGACAAAGACCAATGGATTAAAGCCATGGACCTTGAAATGGAATCTATATATTTCAATTCTGTATGGGATCTTGTAGATCAATTAGAAGGGGTAAAACCCATCGGTTGCAAATGGATCTACAAGAGAAAATGAGACCAAGTTGGTAAGGTAGAGACCTACAAAGCTAGACTTGTGGCAAAAGGGTTTACCCAAAGAAAGGGGTTAGATTTTGAAGAAACCTTCTCTCCAGTTTCTATGATAAAGTCTATTAAAATACTCTTATCCATAGCCACATTTTATGATTATGAAATATGGCAAATAGATGTCAAGACAGCTTTTCTGAATGGCTATCTTGAAGAGAGTATCTATATGTCTCAACCAGAAGGGTTTATATAGTCAAAAGTTTGCAAGCTTAATCGATCCATGTATGGATTAAAACAAGCTTCTAGATCCTGGAATATGAGATTTTCCACTGCGATCAAATCTTATGGCTTTAAACAAAATGTTGACGAACGCTGTGTCTACAAGAAAATCGTCAACAAAACTGTCGCTTTTCTAGTGTTTTATATTGATGATATTCTACTCAATGAGCTAGAATATCTAGCTGACGTTAAGAGATGGTTGGATTCACAATTCCAAATGAAATATTTGGGAGAAGCACAGTATGTTCTTGGAATCCAAATAGTTCAGAATCGCAAGAACGGAACATTGGCATTATCTCAAGCATCTTATATAGACAAGATGTTGTCTAGGTATAAAATGCAAAATTCCAAGAAAGGATCTTTACCTTTCAAGCATGGAATTCACTTGTCTAAGGAGCAGAGTCCTAAGACACCTCAAGAGGTTGAGGAGATGAATCGAATTCCATATGCATCTGCAGTTGGGAGTTTGATGTATGCAATGTTGTGTACTCGTCCCGACATATGTTATGCCATAGGAGTTGTCAACAGATTTCAGTCCAATCCTAGTCATGACCATTGGACTGCTGTTAAAAACATTCTCCAGTATCTTCGAAGAACGAGAGATTATATGCTCGTGTATAGTCCTAAGGATCTGATCCTTACTGGATACACTGATTCTGACTTTCAGACCAATATTGATTCGAGGAAATCAACTTCGGGGTTAGTATTCACTCTAAACAGTGGAGTAGTTGTGTGGAGGAGCATCAAGCAGAGTTATATTGCGGACTCCATAACGGAAGCTAAGTATATTGCTGATCTATTTACGAAAGCCCTCTCGGCTAAAGTGTTCAAGGGTCACCTAGTAGGACTAGGTCTACGAGTTTTGTATCACTAGGGCAACTGGGAGAATTTATAGGTATTATAATTCCCTAGCTTATTGTATTTGTACATTTTATTCTCTCCATGTAAACTCAACATTGTATATATTTGTATATATTGATCTACTGAAGTTTTAGTCCAAGTGGGAGTATTGTTGGGTTTTATATCCTAAAACTCGCAGTTTGTAAAATGATAAACATTTTATATTATCAATATACTTGTTATTGATATCATTAATTGTAAGAAAGTCTAAATCTAATAAGTTAATACCCAAGACTATTGTATGAGTACTTAAACTTTATGTGGAGACATAAGAGTGGATCGGGTTCGAGTAAATAGTCAAAATGATCTATGGTACATGAATAAGGTTGGGTACCTTATTCTGGTAAAACCATTGGATGCGGCCTACTCTGTAGTTGTTACAAAGAGTTGTAAACTGCTACATACGATGTGATCCTATTTCGTACATGTTATGATATGAGGAGTGGGGGCGTCCTATACAATGAGTTTGCATAAGATCAGGACCAAGAAATAAGTCACTCTTACTTTATAATACTATTTACTGTTTAAGACTGACTATTTCACCTAGATGACCTAGGTGACTCGATCTTAATCCTGAGTTAACAAAGAACTCCTATTTATTCAGGATTTCCCTTAGATTTACATAATTGAGAGTTGGCTCAACAGCGCCGGCTCAATAAGACTCCCATTTCAGGGATAAGACCGGATAGATAGCTGAGGACATAGGGTGCAAAACGGAGTTCACGCCTACCCGATTTAGGGGTAGGAGAAAGGTTGTTCTCTCAAGTACTGAATCCAGGTCTTGAACAAGGGGCCCCATCTTCTCACTGGGCTGAGAAAGTTTAGTTTGGTGATTGGATCACAAACTAGTTGTTCATTAGAGGATCAGTAGGGACTTGAGGAATAAGACATAATCTCGGAGGTAAAATAGATATTTGACCCAGCCGTTATTACGACCAACCTGTGAAGGGTCGAGTTGCTGATTATAGTTAAATCATGTGGACATAATATATCTATAGTTAGGGGAGTGCAACTATGGGCTTTAGTAGAATGACCCATTAGTTAACGAATGGGGATTAATTTGGTCTAATGAGTTTAGCCAATTAATCTCGAATCGTTAGAGCCCATGATCTGTAGGTCCACGAGGTCCCCCTACTAGCTCGTAACGGACTAGCTCTAGAATAGCGTGATAAATTAATTGAAACGTTCAAGTTAGAATTGAGGGAATTAGTAATTATATGAGATATAATGTTTAATTTTAGAATTAAACAGAATAGGAGAATTTATATATTTAAATATGATTCAAATATATAAAGATGGATATGTGTTAAAATTAATTTAATATTTGATATTAAATTAATTAAGTTTTATTTAATAATTAATTTATGAAATTAATAATTTTTTCATTTTTAAAATCAAATAGATTTTTTAAATCAAAATTTGATTTTTAGATAAAATTGAAAAAGGAAAAGAAGACTAAAACACAAAATGGAAAAATGGGTTTTTCCATTATTCACCTTTGAAGTAGCTCACACATGAAACAACCATTTGCCTTGTCTTCTCCAAGCATGAGCTGCAACTCATACAGCTCTTCTCTTTGCATGTTGATCTACAATATAATGAGAAGATTTGAGTGAAAATCTGGCATGCAATCTACAGAATATTGAGAGAAAACTCGGTTTGAAGAATGGTTCTTCAACAAAGGTTGTTGCAGTGAGTTTTTCTCCTTCATCCCTTGATTCAAGCTTGTTTTGAGTCCCACAACTCAATCTAGAGTACCAAGAGAATAGTAGAGAAGATCTTAAGGTGGTCTACAATAAGATTTGGAGAAGATTGCAGCTGGAGAAGGAGTTTTGAAGATGTTCTACAAGAGGTATGTCTTGAAACCCATTTTTTCTGCAGAAGCACGCTTTATATTATGCCAAAATTAGTGAATTTGAATACTTAGATGATCATTGAGCTGCCGCTGCAATTGATTCAATCCTACAATTGGTATCAGAGAATCAAATAAGCATTCAATTTGGTTTAATTTTGGTTTGGTGGGTGTTTTATAGGAGAAATATGAAATTGATGCACTAATATGGTTTTCTGAGTTTTAGCTGTTTAATTCTCTTTAATCTCTCATTTAAATTTGTAATTGACTCTTGTTTGATGATCTTTAATGTGTTCTCAAGAATCTTTAATTTATTTGGATTCATTAGAGTAGAAATTAGCCTTTGTTCTTATCGTCGATGTGGTTCCAGTTGCTAAACAATCGTCTAGCTCCAGACACTACACGATGTGAAGAAAAGCTAGACGATCGTATAGCAATGGCTACTGGTCGTTGTGATGTTGAATGCTAGATGATCATGTACCTGCAAGAGCTAAACGATGCGTTCAATTTACTATACGATAGCATTAAACGATCGTTTAGCTTTGGCGTAGGAACTAAATGATACGTTGAATTTACTATACGATGGTACTATGCGATCGTTTAGCAACGATGCGTGCTAAGTGATGCGATGAAGTGCTATACGATAGCGCTGAGTGATCGTTTAGATGCGGAGCTAAGCGATCGTGTAAACGAAGTGCTAAGCGATACATTGAAGTTTCTATGCGATGGAACTAAACAAATCGCTTACCTACAATGCTGAACGACATGATGATGTTCTATACAATGGAGTTAAGTGATCGTTTAGCTACAGGCAGACACTGAACGATGACATGCATTGCTAGACGATGGAACTAAGCAATAGTGATGAAGAGCTATACGATAGCCTTAAGCGATCTCTTACTTCGATCGTTTATCTTTGATTGGGGGCTAAACGATACGTTGAATTGTTATGCAATAGCACTTTGTGATCGTTTACCTCTATGCGGCAGCTAAGCGATGCGTTGAGATGCTATGCGATAGCACTATGCGAAGTATCCATCTTTGAAGTAGCTCACACATGAAGCAACCATTTTCCTTGTCTTCTCCAAGCACGAGCTGCAACTCATGCAGCTCTTCTCTTTGCATGTTCATCTGCAATATAATGAGAAGATTTGAGTAAAAATCTGGCATGCAATCTATAGAATTTTGAGAGAAAATTCGGTTTGAAGAATGGTTCTTCAACAAAGGTTGTTACAGTGAGCTTTTCTCCTTCATCCCTTGATTCAAGCTTGTTTTGAGTCCCACAACTCAATAAAGAGTACCAAGAGAATAATGGGGAAGATCTTGAGGTGGTCTACAACAAAATTTGGAGAAGATTGCAGTTGGAGAAGGAGCTTTGAAGAAGTTCTACAAGAGGTATGTCTTGAAACCCAATTTTTCTGTAGAAGCATGCTTTATATTATGCCAAAATTAGTGAATTTGAATGCTTAGATGATCCTTTAGCTTCCGCTGCAATTGATACAATCCTACATTTAGGATTTTATGTTTTAAAATTTCTAGTCTTGATATTTGAACTTGAAGTTTTGGTATTTGTGTTTTAGACTTTTAAAACCATTTTCTAGTTTTGTTTTATGGTTTTAAGGGTACCCTATTAAATGAATTTCAGTTATTTAGTTTTAATAAAGTTAATTATTTTATGCTATTTATTTAGTTTTACAAAGGGATAAAAAGATGTCAATTTGAATTGTATGCATGCATATTTATAGTAACAATCTAGTTTAAGTCCTAGGGAGTCAGGTCATTATAAAAACATTGCATTCGTGTCTGTGTCCAAGTTTTTTACTCTTTTAACAAAGAGATGCATGGTCGGTTATGGTGGACACAACTCAAAGCTTCACAAACGGCTAGAGCTTCTATCCAACTAATCTAATCGGTTAGATATGCATATTAGAACAACTAATTGAAATAACAAAAAAAAAGTAGAACCTTAGAAAAATACATGGTGAAAGTATCGATGTACAGATGATGACAAAAATGTTATTTTTATAGTAGTAGATGATAAAATATTCTAAGACTTTTGGTTTTCCAAAACTTTTGAAATCTTATAATTAATTATAATAAAAAGAAAAAGAAATTCTTAAATTGTAGATTTTTTTTTATTCATTCTCTTTATTGTTAATGATAATCAATATAATATTTATAATTACTTTTTAAAAATAGAATTAAATATTACTTTGATCTTTGTATTTTTTGTTTTTGTTCATTTTGGTCCCCTATACTTTCAATGTTGGTTCATTTTGCTCCCTATATTTTAAAAATGTTCATTTTGATCCTTGTAGTTTCAACTTTGGTTCATTTTGGTCCTTGAATTAAAAAAATGATCATTTTTATCCTTTAAAATGACAACTTTTTAAAAGTATAATGAACAAAATGAACCAAAGTTAAAAGTACAATGACTAAAATAAACGTTTTTAAAGTATAGGGACCAAAATGAACCAAAGTTGAAAGTATAGGGATCAAAATGAACATTTTGAAAGTATAAGGACCAAAATAAATCAGAACCAAAAGTATAGGGACTAAATTAGTATTTAAACCTTAAAAATTTATATAAAGAATTACTTTTAGTACAACTTATAATTATTTATTAATGATATATTTATAAATTTATAAATGAAAGAAGTGATAAATTTATATTTTAATTAAATTGTTAAGTTACATTAAGAAAACATGTGTGGGTGTTAATTAAGTATTTATTTTCTAATTGAAAAGAAGATAATTTAATAAGAATGAAATTATTGGTAGAATTAATTCCAAGTGACATATTGTGTAAATTTCAAAATTGATAAAGGGGCAAAATAGTCTAAAAAAGTTTTTCTAACATTGCTCCTTTTTAATATATTATAGATTATAGATAAATATATTAGCTAATTTTTAAAGTTTTAAAAATGAAGACATAAATCTAAAAATTAATTGACTAAGCTTGTAATTTAACCTGTATTTTAAATAATTTAGAAACACAGATGCCAAATTATTAACTGAATCAAATAAAATCCTTTTTCTTTTCTTTTGAGAATGAAAAGAAAATATATAAAATCCAAAAAAATAAAGATTTTTTTTAAATATAGAAAAATAAAATCAAAATATTTATAAATATAGTAAAATGTCACTGTTAATTAGTGATAGACACTGGTATCATTGATAGACTATTATAATTTATCAATGATAGATATTGATAGATGAACTTTGACATTTTACTATATTTATAAATATTTTCAGGAATTTGGCATTTAAAACAATTTCCTAAACAAAAATGGTACGTTTTCTTTTGTTAATTATTACAACCTAAAAAAACCAATTTATTAATAGGGTTGTTTTCAAATATAGAAAAATAAACTAAAATATTTACAAAATATAACAAAATTTTGTTATATCTTATAAATATTGTCAACTATTTTACGAAATAATTTCCCTTATTAATAATTACGTATCAAATTATTTGTTTAGGTAGGTAAATATGAAATATTAGACATATATGGAAGGGGGCGGTTGCAATAGAAACTAAATAGTTATTAACAATTCAGTCCTATTTTGCAAAACTGGCAAAACCGATCTCCTTTTATTCCATCCAATTTTCAACTAAATTCGAATATAATAATATTCCTTATTTGCAGTACGACTTTTTGGTGGTTTAAAGTTGAACACGTGTCGTAGGCCCAAACCTAACATCCGACAAAGGACACAATTTTATTCTTTTTTATATGTATCTCCAGAATTTTACCTTCATCCAAGCATTGAAAGGAAAATAGCAATATAGTAATTATTTAACACGTGGCTATTATAGTTTCCTATAAACGGGTTAATTGGAAAATAGAGATATTTTAGAATTTAATTGAGTAAAAAATATTATTTTCAAACTATTTAGAAAAAATGAGGTATTTTTTTTTTTAATTTAAATGTGTCTCTTCAAGAAATGCATTCAACATTATTTTATTAATTTTTTGACGATCGCCTTGAATGTGTCTCTTTAAGAGACTCATTCATATAATTAAATTACAAAAAAAAAAAAAAGTTGCAATGTCAAGTCGGTCTAAATGTGTCTGTTCAAAAGACACATTCAGAAGCGTCAGACCACCTCGTTGACTGTGATAAAGTTTTTTAAATTTGTCGTTTTTCAATTCACTCTCCCTTTAAATTTTACCCATTTTACCCCTCAATTCCTTCACCTTCTTCCTCCATTTTCTCCTTAACACCCAAGAAGTATTTTTTTTCCCATCTTCTTCATATTTTCTCCCCAAACAACCATCTTTTAACATCTTTTTCATATTCCTTCCCCAAATTTGACAGTCATCTCAATTTGTACCATCTTCCTCTCCTATCTATATTATTATTTATTTTAGTGCAACATTTTTTGGTAAATTATTATATTTTTGTTATTTAATAAAAAATTAAGTTTCTCATAACCTTATACTGATTTTTTTTACTATTATTTTGTTTACAGTGGATACTATTTCGGAGAAGAATTCTACAAATGATCATTCAAAGGTTTTTTTTTGTAAGGTGCAACATTTTTCTTTTAGTATGTTGATATATTTTGTTATTTAATAAAAAATTAAGTTTCTCATAATTTTATATTGATTTTTTTTATTTTGTTTACCGTGGATCTTTTGAGAAAAATTCTACAATCGATCATTAAAAGGTCATGTATATAGTTATTTACTTTTATTTGAAATGATGTATTGAATGTTAAATGTTTGAATATTATTGTTATTATCATTATTATTGTTGTTGTTATGTTTACAGTTTATTTAGTCATTATCATTATTATTATGTCTATATAAGAGAATATTTATAATTGATTTCCAAAATGAGGATGCATGTCTATATAAGGAAAATCTATAATGCATGAAATATGATTCGTTTAAAATGTAATTTTAGTTTATTACTCTATTTCATATTAATATATTTTCGTTATTTAATAGAAAATCAAGTTTTCCATGATTTTGTACTGATTTTTTTATTGATATTTTGTTTAAGGTAGATATTATTTTCGAAAAATATTCTTTTATAAAAATAGGAAACATGAAACAAAAAATAGGAAAGGAGAATGTCATCAAATTGGCATCCAAATATATTAATTAAGTCATTTTTTTGTTAAGAATCAAACACTGACTTAATAATTGTCAGGCATTCCACTAAAGATCTTACTACACTCTTCTCACTACAGATATATTTCTGTGTCTATCAGATATAACAAATCAACAGTACGATAACCCTTCACAGATGCTCATAAGTACAACTGGGCCAATTTACCGTTTTGCCCCTGTAGTTACATCTAACTCCTTAAGTACCACTGATCCCTCTAATGAACAATACAACATAGTCCTACTATGTGTGGACACCTCTTAGACCATGAGAAGGTGTGTGGCGCCATATCGTTCAACCCCGGAATCAGCCCTTAAGGGAGCAATCTATCTATTTACCTCTGTTTCGGGGAAGAAGTGAATTTCATCTTGTGTAGTTGAGTTCCCAACTCCCAAATCATACGAATCCCCAAAGCGGTACGTTTAAGTCGGCGATCTGACCACTCGCACCCGTGCAAATCAAAGGACCGCCCTCAAAAGCAGAAGTTCCCAACTCACTCAAGATTGAAGTCATGTTACCTATGGTCATCCTAGTGAAGTGAAGTCTCTGTCATGAACGGTGTTATATAATGAGATGTTAACACTTCGTGGTTAGGTCTTATACAAACTCTTTGTATAGGACGCCCCCGCTCGCATGTCCCCAACACGAATGATCAGGATCAGACCATCTGTGACAAGTCACAACACTGACCATTCCACAAAGCGAGCCGCATCCTTAGCGTTACCAAGATAAGGTTTCCCTCCTATATCCATATACTACAGACCATTTTGGTTATCACTCAAGACATGATCCACTTGTATGTCACCACATACACGCTTGAGTCACATACAGATAACCAGAGATTTTATGTTTATTGGTTTTGTGGTAAAGCAAATAAAACAAGCAAATGAGCAAAAATACAAAATGTGAAGAAAATATCATATATTAACAACACAAGCGTTCGTACAAACTGTTTACAAACTACAGAACACAAGACTTTAGGGCATCAACCCCGACAATCTCCCACTTGTCCTAAAGCGAAGTGGGGTGTGCAAAAAACTAATACAAAACAATAAACTAGGGCATAAAAGCCTAGTACAATAAAATCTTCCATTTGCCTTACTCCAACCGCAAGCGATCCTGTAGACCCATGCTCCGTAGGTAACCCTCAAACACTGTAACCGTGAGAGCATTCGTAAACAGGTCAGCAACATTATGCTTCGAAGCGATCTTCGTGATGATCACGTCCTCTAGATGCACTATCTCATGGATCAAATGATACTTCCGCTCTATGTGTTTGCCACGTCTATGACTCCTCAACTCCTTGGAGTTCACCACTGCCCCACTATTATCACAATAGAGAGTAATGGGCCTAGACATATATGGAACTACTTCCAGTTCTGTCAAGAACTTCCTGAGCCAGACAACCTCCTTAGCACCTTCGTAAGCCGCTACGTACTCCGCCTCTATAGTGGAGTCGGCGATGCACCCCTACTTAGTGTTTCACCACACTACAGCTCCTCCGTTAAGAGTAAAGACTGACCCTGATGTGGACTTGCAAGAGTCCTTATCAGTCTGAAAGTTAGAATTTGTGTATCCTATAAGGATCAAATCCCTAGAACCATACACGAGCATGTAGTCCCTCGTTCTTCGAAGATACTTGAGGATGTTCTTCACTGCGATCCAATGACCCTGGCCTGGGTTAGACTGATACCTACTGACTATGCCCATAGTGTAGCAGATGCCGACGAGTACAGAGCATCGCGTACATCAAACTGCTAATGGCAAACGCATATGAGACCCGTCTCATCTCCTCAACATCTTGAGGCGTCTTAGGACACATGTCCTTAGGCAAAGTGACTCCATGCCTGAACGGTAGTAGATCCCTCTTGAAGTCCTACATCGAGTACTTGAGCAATATCTTGTCAATATACGATGTCTAAGACAATGCTAGCACTTTGTTCTTACAATCCCGAATGATCTGTATACCTAGAACAAACTAAGCCTCTCCTAAATCTTTCATTTGGAATTGGGTCGCTAGCCAGTTCTTAACTGTAGTCAGTAGACCTACATCATTCCCGATGAGTAGGATATCGTCTACATACAACACTAAGAAGACTATTGAAGCGTTGATGATCTTCTTGTAGACATAAGGTTGATCAATGTTTTGGTAAAATCCATACAACTTGATCGTAGTATCAAACCGTATGTTCCAAGATCGAGATGCCTGTTTCAGTCCATAAATGAACCAATTCAGTTTGCAAACCTTTTGCTCTTGACCTTGGGCTATGAATCCCTTGGGTTGCACCATGTAAATGGTCTCCTCATGATTGACATTCATAAAGGTTGTCTTGACATCCATTTGCCATATCTCATAATTATAATAAGTTGCAATGGACAGGAGGATGCGGATCAATTTTAACATGGCAACAGGGGAGAAAGTCTCCTCATAATCGACTCCTTTTACTTGGGTATAACCCTTTACCACAAATCGAGCCTTGAAGGTCTGTACCTTCCCATCAGCACCCCGTTTATGCTTGTAGATCCATTTACAACCTATAGGGCGAACCTCATCAGGTTGATCTACAATATCCCATACTGAGTTAAAGTACATCGACTCCATCTAGAGATCCATGGCCTTGACCCATTCATCCTGGTCAACACCCTCCATTACCGTCTTATAAGACAACGGATCCTCAACGTCGCCATCTGCTACCATAGCAAGGATTTCGTGAAACCCAGATAGTGAACGGGTGGGTTCGCAACCCTCCCACTACGTTGAGGTTCCCTCAACTCTTGAGGTGGAACCAACCTACTGGATGAACTTCTATCAACAATCCTTGCTGATGTAGCAGGCTCTTCAACAACTCTTGTTGAAGTTTCAGTAGTTTCATTGGAAACAGCACGCAACACGAATTTGCTTCGTGGACTGTGCTCCCTTATATGATCCTCCTGTTGGGTTTTATGTCCTAAAACTCATGGTTTGCAAACATTAGAACTCATTCCAAGAATTCGGTAAAGTTGTTGTTGAATATATTGTTTTTTATAAATTCAATAAACCTAAGTCCCTTGACTATTATATGAGTTCTTGAACTTTATGTGGAGACATACAAGTGGATCAAGTTTGAGTAAATAGTCAAAAGGATCTATAGTCTATGAATAAGGTTGGGTACCTTATTCTGGTGACACTATTGGATGCGGCATACTCTGTAGTTGTTACAAAGTGTTGTAAAGTGCTACATATGAAGTGATCCTAATTCGTGCATGTTGAGACATGAGAAGTGGGGGTGTTCTGTGCAAATGAATTTTGTGCAAGATCGGACCACGAAACCTGTCACTCTTACTTTATAACGTTGTTTACTGTTTAAGACTAACTATTTCAAAGCGATGACCTAGGTAACTTAACCTTAATCCTAAGCTAACTATGAACTCCTGTTTGTTTGAGATTATCCTTTTATCTGCAAACGGTGAGAGTAGACCAATTCCCCCTTCTCAATAAGCTTACCATTTTGGGGATAAAACCGGATGAATAGCTGGGAACATAGGGTGCAAGAGGGAATTCACTCCTACCCGTTAGGGTTAATAGAGAGGTTATTCCCTTCAAGTGCTGATTCTGGGTCTTGAACAAGAGGCCTCACCCTCTCATTGGCCTGAGAGGGATTTGATTTGTTGATTAGATCACAAATCAATTGTTCATTAGCGGATCAGTGGAACTTAAGGAACAAGAAGCAATTTCAGGGATAAAATAAAGATTCGACCCAGCTGTTATTACGAGCAACCTGCGAAGGGTTAACTTATTAATCATGGTTATATCGAGTAGACATAACATATCTACAATGAGGGGAGTTCAGTTGTGGGCTTTAGTGGAATCATCTATTAGTTAATGAATAGGAGTTAGATTGGTTTAATGAGTTTAGCCGATTAATCTCAGATCGTTGGAGCCCCTGATCTGTAAGTCCGCAAGGTCCCCCTACTAGCTCGTAAATGGGCAAGCTTTAGGATAGCTTGAGAAATTAATTTGAAACGTTCAAATTAAACGGAACAAGAGAATAAATATTTAAATATGATTTAAATATATGAAGATGATTATTGTGCAAAAATTAATTTAATATTTGATATTAAATTAATTTATGAAATTAATTTAAGAAAATCAATTTTTGAATAAAATGATTTAAAAGTCATTTTTTGTTTTAAAAAGAAAAATGGAAAAACGTTTTACATAGTTGCACAAAATGGAAAATGAGTTTTCTCCATTACCATCATCTTTATGCTCACACACAAACCATTATCTTCTCTACTTTGATTCTCCAAGCATGAGCTGCAAGCCATGCACTCCATCTCTTTGAATGTTCATCTAAATATATAAAGAAGATTGGAATTGTTGGAGAAGGAGAGAAATACAGAATTTTGAGAGAAAAATTATGGTGAAGTAGAAACTGTCTTCTTTAATCTACTACTGTGAGCTTTTCTAATTTCTTCACATTTTCAAGCTGTTCTTGAGTCCCACAACTCTACCTAAAGCTCCAAGAGCATAGCAGGGAAACCCCAAATGTGGAAGTGACGTAAACTAGCTTTACGCCCATTCCACAACTCCAAAGGTGTTCCTGTAACACTCTTGGAGGGAATACAGTTGAGTATGTATATCACAGTCTCCACTGCAAAACCCCAAAACGAGTCCGGTAAGGAAGCATAACTCATCATCGAGTGAACCATGTCTAACAAGGTTCTATTTCTCCTGTTTGCTACAACATTCCATTCAAGTGTACCCGGTGCTGAGAGTTGGAAAACGATTCCATATTCTATCAAATAGTCCTGGAATACCGAGTCCAAAAACTCTCCACCTCGATTCGATCGAAGTGTTTTAATCCGTCTATCCAATGCGTTTTCAACTTCAGCCTTGAACTCTTTGAACTTTTCAAAGGTTTCAGACTTCCGTTGCATAAGATAAGCATACCCGTACCTGGAGTAATCATCAGTAAAACTGATAAATACTCATAGCCACCTAGGGCTCGCACATTCATAAGACCACAAAGGTCAGAATGTACTAACTCAAGAGACTCCTTGGCTCTATAACCTCTTCCAGTAAAAGGTCATTTAGTCATATTACCCTCAAGGCAAGATTCGCACACTGGTAAAGAATTTTCTTCTAACTTACTTAGAAGTCTATTCTTCACCAATCTCTCAATCTTATTGAGTTTGATGTGCCCTAAACGAAGATGCCAAAGTTGAGCATTTTCTTTGGGAGAAATTCGTCAACGTTTTGATTGAGTTACGGCAGTTCTGAACAATTCAGTATTATGGAGGGAATTAATGGCTAACAACCTTAGCACATATAAATTCGATTCAAGATTTGCTGTGCAAATAAAAAAACCATCTTTATGAATAAACATTTTATCCACATTAAACGAGATAGTATATTTGCATTGCAATAAACACTTTACAGAAATAAGATTCCTCTTTAGTTTAGGAACAATATATACATCATGTAAAATAAGAAACCTATTCTGTAAAGCTAACTGGCGTCCTCCCACTACCACAACTGAGACGACGTGTTCAGTGTCTACTTGCATCGTCATCTCGCCAGCCTTCAGTTGTCGCCAAGATCTAATCTCCTGAAAAGAAGAACAAACATGGTTAGTGGTGCCCGAATCAATTATCAGACAGAATCATCATTCTCCACTAAACAAGTTTCAAGAACAAGTCAATCACATTTACCTTTATCTGCCTTGGCCTTAGCCTTGGCTGCCTTCTTCACAGTTCCTCTTTCAGTGTCCATCTTGGTTGCAGTGGAAACACTTTCCCTTAGCAACTTGTGGATGCCTCCTTAGGGCGACAGGCGGTGGGTTAGCAGGTGCCTTCCCTTTTCCCTTACCACCCTTCTTCTTCTTCCTCGTTGCAGAGTTAGAAGTAGAAGGTGTAGACTTCGTTCCTGAGGTTGAACCTCTATGGAATGTCCTGGAGGATGAAACAATATTTGTCTCACCCTTCTGCCTCTCCTTACTTTTTAGTAAAGATTGGTATGTCTGCAACTCGTTGAGAAGAGATGTAAGGTTATATTTCAATTTGTTAAGAATCACATTGCTAACAAAGTGCAGGAAGCTCTCCGACAAAGAATGCAGGATTATGTTAACCTGGCTATCCTTATCGATGATAGACCTATTCAACTCCGCCACATTAAAGTGGACCATCATGTTTAGCACATGTTCACGAATAGAGGTGCCTTCTTCCATTTTGGAGTTGAATATGTATTTAAGAGCCTCATGCATAAGCTATTCAGACGGTTGTCCAAACATCCCCCGCAAGGACTCCATGATCTCATGCGCCATGTTTCTTAGCCAAGACTTTAGAAAGACTTGCCAAGATGTAGGCTCGGGTCTTCTCATTCGCCCTTGTCCATCGCTCGTATGCCTCCCGAACATTTCGAGCGACATTAGGAGCTGGAGTAGAAGGACAAGCCTCCATGAGAACGAACATGAGATCCTCAATGATTAGGATCATCGTGATCATGTTTCGAAATTATCGCCAGTAAGTTTTCCAGCGCTTAGCAATGCTAACGTGGTTGTTGCCATTTTGAAAATATTGCTGAAATTACGAAAAAAAAACTTTATTAGAATTTTCTAAACCACTTTTAAACCAATCAGTTTTACAAAACAGTTTCAAGTACACTAAGTTATAGACTTCTATTTTGCAATGATGCCCTAGTGAGGCAAGACAAACGTCACCGGTGGGGTGATCAGTTGTCCCTTCACTGGGATGAGGCATTCTCAACCATTAGGCAGAACCAACTCTTGGAACTAAACCTAACAGCCACCATTTTTGGTCCAGAATCGTTAACCTTTAACTATTCCGCGTAAGTGTAACCCCTCACTTTCGGTGCCAGAGTCCCGCCCTAAGGAGTCCACCGTAGGGAAGAAGCAGATTAAGACAAGAGACTAAGTTACCTTATCCTTTTACAAGAGATCAAATAAAGAAACGCGCAAACCTGCCACACTGGGATGAGACATTCTCAACCATTAAGCAGAACCAACTCTTGGAATTGAACCTAATAGCCACCATTTTCGGTCCAGAATCGTTAACCTTTAACTATTCCGCGTAAGTGTAACCTCCCGCTTTCGGTGCCAGAGTCTCGCCCTAATGAGCTCATCGTAGGGAAGAAGAAGATTAGGACAAGAGACTAAATTACCTTATCCTCTTACAGGAGATCAAATAAAGAAATGAGCAAACTTGCCATCCATTAGGGGGACACTCCCAGGGTGCCTCGAGGTGATGCGCAATAACTTTATTCAACCTAACGAGGGAGACCGAGGGATATGTTGTCGCACTTCCAGATCTCACTTACTATGAGCAGTCACTCCATCCACCTTGATATTGACCTACCCAAACACCATCCGTTAAGGGGACACGCCAAAGGTGTCACGCGACCGAGGGTAGTTCTCACGGTGTGGACTATTTAGGAGAAACGTGAAATGTTTAAGTGAAGCATCTCAGCCCCAAGTACCTCCCACTAAATGTTCTACCTAGAGATTCATTAATTTAGACAATCTGGCTACTGATTTTGTTCTAAGTCGTCTTTCAAACATTGCTCATAAACAACGTTTGTCTAAGAAATATGAACAAGTTCAAGTAGTCACATTTATACATTTTAATTGATTGTTCTTAACTTGCATGCATGCATCAAATCTATCTAATTCACCTTTCCAGGTAAGTTCCTAGGTAGAGGTGTTACGTTTTTGTCAACTTAAATACCCTAGCCTAGACAGAACCCGCCTTAGACAAAAGGTCCCTTATAGATAGATTTACTACACTTTAATCTTTTATTATCCAATTTAATCCTATTAAACTGATTACAAGATTAAAGCCATAGAAATACAAGTTATTTATGCCACCTTATCTAGATATTGCGGCCAAAAGTTAATAATTATGCGCCAATTGTATGAAAAGTAGCCTAGTATTACAATAATTACAAATGTTTTCGATTACACCCACTAACACCAAAAAGATTGAAGACAAGCCGAACTTTACTCTGTTTTGCAGGAGATCAAGTCACCGCTTGTGCTCAAGGCTCACGAGAGACTAATCAACGCATCTCTGTCACATTACACCCCTCAATCAACAATGAAGAGACGATTACCGCAATGGCGGCACAATGCGATAGTTGATCCGAGAGCTGTGTTTTAACCGCATGCGATAATAAAAACAAACACCGCATGCGAACCTATGATCGAAAGATGCAGCTGAGAAACGCAAGAGCGGAGGATTGAGACACATGTACAACTAATGGTTGTGCAGAATTGATGGTCTGATTGCATAACAGAAGGAATAATATCCCTCCATCTTTGGAATTACCATAACCATGAGTGGGGACCACAAGGCCGGAGTCAAAGATCTGCACCTATAAATACCATATTGATTTCAGAGAAAAGATATGCTACTTGATACGGGGCGAAGTGTTGCTAGATTGTAGAGAGAAGGCTGAGCTGAGTGCTTAAGAGAAGAAATCCGGGAAGAAGTTGAGATAAGGCCGAGAGGTGAATCTCAGATCCAACCTGCCAAACTTCCGATCGGAAGCTCTGTGCAAAGATCCCTACTACAGATAGAGCAAGCCTGAGAGGGAAGCTCTTCCTACCATCAAATCCATCCTATCCGGCAAGCAGATCTCCATCGAATCTGTGTCAAGACATTTGGCACTTATTTTTATCTGTTCTGTCTCTCTTTCATTGTGTAATTCATGTTTTCTTTATCTTTTCATTCACACACCATGTATCAAACGCTTAGTAGAAATATTAAATGTTTCGATAAATTCCATTTACCATTTTCTATCTATTTCCGTTCACCCACCAATCACTTTCTCCATGATGTCTCTTAATCCTTTGATGAGCAATATGAATCCCTAAGAACTCAATATGTATTAAAGATATAAAATACGTTTAGCTAAAGCATGCTAGACGCTATCTTTACCTGTGAGAGCAAAAGTGAAGGTGTCATTCTGATCTGTCAAGAGAAGGTCAGGAGAATACGTTAACTAAAGTGAGTAGTACTTTCAGACATGGAAGCAACCTTGCGTTCATTACGTTAGTCTCTGTTTCACCATAGACATGTGGGAGCGCGGCCGATCATTGAGAGGTGTACACCAAGAGAAGAGCGGAACAGTATTCGTACCTTCAATCCAATTAAGAACTTGCGTTGTTTATATTATTTGTCTTTCTCTTTCTATTCTATTCATAAGACTTGTCACCGCATCCCATGTCTTTGCACAACTTTCATAGCCAGCCTTAATCCCAACATCTTGTACATGAAGTCTGTATCTTGTATCATCTAGCTTAGGTTTACTGTATTTTTATGTTTTCATAGTATCTTTACTGCTTTCCTTTATTTTATTGCAATTTATATACTTGTACAAACATACTTTTAAAGATTGAAAACCTGGTCGCATGTATCATGAACATACCACAATAACCTAAACCAGTCTCCATGTTCGACCTCGGATCATATCGAGAAACTTGCAGTGGAATTACACTTGATTCCATCGTAAGGAAACTTGTGACAACGCATGGCATACTACATGAACATCCATAATTAACGCATAATTAGAAGTATTATCGCATCATTGTGAGCAATTTATATCATCATCCCAAACGCGTTACAACCACCTTATCCTACTTCATGGATGCATACAATATCCTATCTGTAGGGCGCATACGCTGTCTGATAGCAAACGAAGCTTATCTCTAAGTTCCCCATTCTTGCCTATGCGTTCCAATCCGCTCTCTCGAGTCTTAGATTTGGGTTTTAGACTACTCTCTCAAGTATGCCTAAATGATGAATGATGCGCTCATAGGACAAGGTAACCGCATGAACTTAGCTGACCTAAGATTATTCCTATCTCTAGTGAACAATGCATAAATTGCTTAATGCTAC
Source organism: Benincasa hispida (assembly GCF_009727055.1). NCBI lineage: Eukaryota > Viridiplantae > Streptophyta > Magnoliopsida > Cucurbitales > Cucurbitaceae > Benincasa > Benincasa hispida. The sequence continues at coordinate 16,075,150 of NC_052360.1, forward strand.
CAACCACTTACCCTCTCGGCCAGTTAGTTGTTGCTAACTTTACTCATAGACAAGCATTGCATTAGCCTATAGACAGACGTTGCCGCATCTTCACACTAAGCAAATAAGGTTACTCTCACACTCACGCAATGCACACCTCTCAGTGGGTTGCTACATGCTTCATATCCCTAATCCACATGACTAAGTATGTGATACCCAAGCAATCTCATTAAGTGTTGCAATGAAAGTAAAGATGCTAAGCAAAGAAGATGAAGATGGAGTCGAAGGAAACAAAGAAATGCATTGAAAACAAATTGTATTAATTCCTTAATCACAAAATGTCATACAATACAATATAAGAAAAGAAAGGAAAATGAATGACCAGCTGGAAGCACTTGCTTCCAGCGGATGTGCGTCAAGGCTGCCGGTGGTACCATGGATGGACGGTGGAGCTGACTCTCTCGAGATCTAGCTCCGGTCGAAAGTTCTGGTCATCACACGGAATGGATGAAGGAAGTGAAGAACTCTCAAGCGTCTTCTCACACATTTTGTCTGGATCGTAGGGAAAACCCTGGGTTGTAGGGGTAATCCCCAGACCAGTTGAATTTCTGCTCATTGGCTTCTATTTATAGATCTTGGATCACCGACAACATTAATGGACTACTCTAAGTCTGACATTCGGCGCGTTAGTTCTTTTCTAAACCTCTACAGCTAACGGTGTGGTAGGTGAAATGTCAACATCAACTTTTGATTTTCTCAAGGTAGATGCATTGATGCGTTCATTCCACCAACCTTACGTTGATCCCATTAGTATGCGTTATCGCGTAGCCGCAATCATTCAGTGACCGCATTCGCTTAATACCGCAACTCTACACGATGACCGCAATTGCTTGACGAGCGCAACTCCCATGCGATGGACGCATATGGCTGATTACCGCAACATCCATGCATTGATCGACGCATTCACCTTTGCAATGGAGAGTTTCTCCGCATGCGGTTGTCTATGCGGTGGTCTAGTTTCCGCATTTGCGTCCACTTCCTGTATTAGCCACAAAAATAGAACATTGAATGCATAATAACGGGTTAGCCGAGATTCATCATGTTGATTGACGCAAGCTCACTTTCTCGTGAATTCCTAGCATAATTGTCGCATATTCTGCTTAACAACCTTCATAATTCTGAGTAAAAGGCCTAAGATGACATGCATTTCTGCATGTTATCAGCGTTCAACAGCGGTCGCATATTCCATCGTCTTTATGATGCGATCAACAGCGATCGCGTACCACATCTTCTGCACGATGTGATCAACAGCAATCGCGTACCACATCTTCTGCACGATGCGATCAACCCTAGATCGCTTCCTTCCTCGAACAACCTTAACGTTTGCCCAAAAATTCTTCTTCGAACGACTCAAAACTTCAAACAAATTTTGAATATAGACTCGATAACGATTATTAATGCCCAAAAATGCAGGGGCCTTCACAAACAATCGCAAATGTAAAAGGATCTAAATCAAATCGAGACTAATCATCCCGAAAACATCCAGTAATCCCGCACATCCACAGCAAATTTAACCATTAAACAGTGTAGAAATGTACCCACCATGAATGTAAATCTCATTTAGTTGCGATAGATAAAATCGGAGTATCAGAACCTGGCTCTGATACCAATTGAAGGATCTCTTACTGAAGAGTTCTATGAGCGTGTTTGGATCGCTCCGATCTCAATTACCGAAATAGAACGATATACATTCAAACATACAGTTATACAAACAAATCTTAATTAACGGCATCCTATGAACAAGATAAACAAGGGAGATGAGTTGCCATACCAGTTGAAGACAATCTTCAATCTTCAGAACTCAACGCAGTAGAACCCTTCAAGCGATCTACCAACGCCCAATAGCAGCGTCAACAATAGTAGCACGAACAACCGCACGAACACGAACGCTGCGAGGACGACACCACCAGAAAAGAACCCGGGTATTCTCGGTGTGAAAACCCAAAGCATGGTCTTTGGTGAATTTGGTAGAGAAAGGAGGAAACACGGATCGTGTAGGCGATAAGCAAGTGGGAGGGAAAAAGGCGCTATCTCATAGCACGATGCTTATCGTTTAGGAGAAGCTACACGATCGTGTAGGTTTTACTGAACGATCGTTTAGGAAATGGTATACGATCGTGTAGTAAAATCGACACACACTACGATTGTTTAGAGAAGCTATGCGATCGTGTAGGAACAAGTGTGCGATTTTTTAGGTGCGAGGTGGACGATCGTTTAGGTGAAGAGCGACTATCGTATAGGCTCTCAAAAAAACTTAAGCGATCGATTAACTTTGTGTTATATAACGAGATGTTAACACTTCGTGGTCAAGTCTTATACAAACTCTTTGTATAGGACGCCCCCACTCGTATGTCCCCAACACGAATAATCAGGATCAGACCATCTGTGACAAGTCACAACACTTATGACCATTCCACAAAGCGGGTCGCATCCGTAGCGTTACCAGGATAAGATTTCCCTCCTATATCCATATACTATAGACCATTTTGGTTACAAACTATCGCTTATTTGTTCAAAACTGTGTTTACAAACTACAAGACACATGCATGCTTAAGTTACAAATGATAACCAGGGATCTTAGTTTATTGGTTTGTGGTAAAGCAAATAAAACATCCAATGTTCATAGACAAAAGTGAAGAAAATATCATATATTATAAATCACAAACGTTTGTTCAAAACTGTGTTTACAAACTACAGAACATGAGAGTTTAGGGCATCATCCTCAACAGTTGTGTCCTCTCTATTTGGTTCGAGAAGTTCTTAAAGAAGATCTTCAAGAAGTTGCTGAGTTCGAGGCTCGTGATTGATCGAGAGATGCGTGAAGAGAAAGGTTTTTCAAGGGTAATGTATCTTGAACCCTTTTTCTTGTATCAAGCATGCTGTAATTTATTTTGAATGCATGTCTTATATGTTTACTATAAATTTTTTTTTCAATAATTAATGGAATTTGGACGATCCACTTCCACTTAAAGATCTCCTCCAAAACAAGTTCCTTCAACGAGTAATTTTAACAAGTGTAAGAATAGTATATTGAAGAGCTTGATGTATAGTGCAGGATCAAAATTTCAAGTTTGAAAGTTTAATGACTGTATGGTCGAACTTCAAATAGCAAACCCTAATTGCTTATGATTTTTTGCTTCTATAGATCTTAAGCAGTGGACACAATAACATGATGATGGTCATCATTATGAATGGCTAACCACGAACGTGGCCGAAAGTACGAATGTTGTTTTGAAAGGAGCCAGAAAGCTACCCATTACTACACTAGTCCAAGCAACATTCTAGCGAACTATTGCTTATTTCGCTGCTCATTGTGTAGAAATAAAGACTGCTCTTGAATCTGGAGAGTGTTTCACAAGGTAAATTATTCACATTTTAGTTATCCCACATATTCACACTAATTATGGAGGCATTCTAAGTAATTTTCGTATATGTCATAGGTATGCAGTTAAGAAATTAACTTATTGGGAACAACGTGCAACTAAACATGTTGTTAACATATTTGACCATCGAACAGGGTTATGTGACATTACCACTTCAATCTACCCAATAACACTTAAGGGTGGAATCACACACTGAATAAAGTTAAGTGAAAGAACATGCACATGCAATAACTGGCAGAGTTATGGAATCCCATGTTCTCACGCTATGGTTACGAGTAAGATCATTGGGTTAAACTACTAGTACTACATTGAAGATTATTACAAAATTCCCACTTATTTGGCCTATTATTCACCTCAATTCGAGCTCCCGATAAAAAAATGTTGGCCTAATCCCAACTTCCCCACTATTTATCCAGACAAGTCACAAGTTAGAAAAATTAGCAGACCGTGTACTTCTCGAATGCAAAACAAGATGGATTAGAGGGAACGTTACAAGACACGTTGCACAATTTGCAGACAAGAAGGACATAATAGACGAAATTATCTCAATCGAGCTCGCGATGTTACTTAGTCAGTCGATTTCATTTTTTATTTCTTGGCTCGTTCTTGTAACTTTTTTTTCTTATAATTGTAAACAACGAAGAATGTATTCCTTATTGATTGTAATCGCATTGGTTTGTAGTAAATATTTAAGTTAAATTTTATTTTGTTTTTATGGGATCATATGGACGATGATGTTAGCACAGAGCCATACAACGACTCAATTTTGTACTTTCAGCGCAACCATAGATTTGAAGTTGTTTGGGAAAATGAGCATATTGATGTTATGCACTGTCAACAACGGGAGGCTATTATTCAAAGGCAGGAAGACCCATACCCTTGTATATTAAATTATCTACAAGCCGCAAGATTCTATTGAGTCTCCTATATCAGATTTATACTAGACTGACATTTGATAACAGAATTAGTGGAATGATGGTGACAAGAGACACACACTTTTCACATGTTGCATGGAAAGTGTATGATTACATTGCAAGATGTAGTTATCCAATTTGGACTCCCTATTAATGAAAGACCACTAATTGGGACACTAATTATGACTAGGAACGACTTTTTGCCATTCTTTTAGGCATAACAACGAATGACGTCGTTCTTAAGGGAGGTCGTCTTAGCCTGCCATGGTTAGCTGATCAATTCAACTACTTTGCCAATTTACCAGATAATGCAGATGAAGAAGAACTCCAATGATATGCTCGAGCATATATTCTCACATTGAGTAGAGGATTGGTATTTTCCGACAAATCCAATAGCATAGTGCACCTAATGTATCTTCCTCTCTTAGTAGATTTTGATGTTGCTGAGACATATAGTTGGGGGCTGGATGTCTTGCATGGTTATATAGGCAACTATGAAGGGTGCAGTTATAGATGGAAAAGACATTATAGACTTGCTTCTATTGCTGCAGATTTGGACATAGGATTGATTTCCTCTTTTAGCGCCTCGACGACTCCACCGATATGAGAACAACATGGGGGACAGACCATTTGCAGTACATAAGCCTTTTTACCTCATTATGTTCATTATGAAATACTAATAGCTAGTATTCAATTTCTAATTGTTGTAGATAGAATGACAACTCTTTTGTAATCAGAGCACCGACGCATGTTCTACTGCAATATAGATACATATTGGATAAACATATGCCTAGCCAAGTAATATTATATTCATTTATATATTATATATTAATAATGTTTCAATCTTTTGGTCCATTCATATTTTGGCATATATGCATGCAGATTACTTAGGAGCCATACAACCATCTTACCTAACTCTTCCCGCCATATTGTCTCAATGGTAATGAGATATGGACATCTAGATGTCCCCTCATATGCTTTTTTGTTGTAAAGTGGCATTACCCAGATCATTGATGCGTCAATTTGGGATGTTGTAACAAATTCCTCAACTTTGCAAGACGCTTGACTCCATTCACACGATCTAAGAGGCAGGCATGAGCGAGACTGGATTGCATATTTGGCTCTTCAAATTTCAATTTGGGAAAATCGTCAAAATTTGGTTGTTAATGGACCTCCTATTAATAACGATTAGATACGGGGCCTGGATATATTGAATGGTATTCCCCCGCAAGTAAATGATATATAACAAAAGCATGAGTATCCTATCACTTGTTGGTACGAGTTTATTATTTACTAGGATTGTTTAATTTTATTGGTTTATTGCATACCAAAATAATTTTTAAAGTCATTAACTTGTTATTCAATTCTTTTTTAGGTCGGTTTACCAAATTTGACATCTGCTATAAGGGCCTTGCGTAGACTCACCTTTATATATCGAGTGCGATATTTCAATGGTGATGTTCCAATGGAAAAACAAGGTGATCTAGCAAAACGTCAAGATGTTCCTATTCGACCTAATATTCAGAATGAATATCCAACAACTCCACTTGATCATTTTACACGTAGTGTCATGATGCCATCTCCCTTAACATTTGATTTTTTTCGAACAATCCTTAGTATGTTAAGTATGGAAGAAGGGAAAACTTCACATATCCGTCCAAATGTCCATGATCAATATGTGACATACTGACATCGTGGTGAGGGTATACACTTTACAGAGGAGGGCCAACCATCAAGTGTAAAAGGTCGTGGCGATCGTAGACACTATGTGACTCAACATGATTAATCTAGGTGTAATAGAGGATCTTATTTTGGTCATGAATAAAGAAAACTGTACTTATAATCAAATTTATTATTCAAATAAGAAAATGCACTTTGACCGAATATTATTAAATGCATATGTTCAACAAACGCGTTCACCTTTTCTTTTTCTTTTTTTTATTTAATTATATGAATGCATCTCTTCAAGAGACGCATTCAAGGCGACTGGTCAACAAAATTAAATAATGTTGAATGCATCTCTTGAAGAGACACATTCAAATAAAGACAAAAAAAAAATACCCCATTTTTCCTAAATAGTTTGAAAACAACTCCTTCTACTCAATCAAGTTCCAAAATATCCCTATTTCTCCAATTAACCCTCTATAAAGTCATTGAAAAGGACCTAAATGTAATTTTCTCCGTTAAATAATGTAATGTTGGTCTTTGTCATTTTTGTAATACTTTTGTCACTAATACTGTAATAGGTCAAATTATGTTTTTTATGCATTGAATTCATATACGATTGTTAAATGTCGACAAAATGAACCAAAATCACAAGTTGTTTGATTGTTGTCCGATTACTACTGTCTGTTTACTATTTGATTTTCATTGCTAATGATATTGATTGTTTTCTAATTATTGTCTGATTACTATGTGATACTAGTTGTCAGTGATACTGATTACAATCTGATGTTGTCTGATTGCTATTTGATATTGATTATTATTTGATTCCTATCTGATTACCATATGTATCATTTGTTATCTGAATATCATCTAATTACTATCTGATACTGATTGCTATTTTATTGTAGTTTGATTACTATTTGATGATGATTATTAATGATACTGATTGCTATCTGATTATTTTATGATTACTATTTTATACAAATCACTATTTGATAATGATTACGCTTTAATATTGATGGTTATCTTATGTTGGTTGTTAATGATACTAATTTCTGTATGTTATAATTCTAATTTGATTATCGAATCTGGCCATCATTGTGTTCTTGAAATTAATGGCTCCTTGAACTTGGGAACAAGACCTCTACATTGGTAGACACTAGATACACTCTTGATAGATACTTGATACATTTGATATATTATTGATATACGATTGAAAATGACCGATTATAATAATAGCAACAACAACAAAGAAGGAAACCCATGTTATAAAAAGAGAGGGAAATAAAAAAAAATGATATTCTCTCTTTCTCTCTCTATACCGTGACATCGAAATTTTCCTAATTTGGATTAGCCGAGGAGAAAATATGGAAGAAAACTCATGAAAAAAGGACAAAATTAGGAAGAAATGTGCTGATAAAAGGATAAAATTGAAACACAAAAAAATAATAATAATAATAAATAAATAAAATAAAAATATGATTCATGTGTTTACCTTCCCTCTACTTGAATTTCCATATCTTCTTCATGCCCATTTAAAAACCGCAACTTTAAATCCATAAAAGGGAGAAATACGAAAAACTTGAGGGTAAATGAAAATATATAAAAACACATAATGACAAATTAAAACTTAGCATTAACGCTCTTACCGAATCCTGTTGTGTAATGATATGCTGTTATTGCTATATACAAATAAAAATAATAATGTGAGTGTCACGATTACACACTATAAATATATGGTTATGAATCACAAAAGTATTACCCTTAAAAAAATTAATAGTTTCAAAGAATAAAGAGCATTCTAATCCTAATATGGCAACTCATAAGCTTTTTGCAATCTCCATTGCAATCACTGTTATATTTGCTTGTTTTGTTACATCAAGTAAGCTCTTGTCTTCTAATCCTTTCCATTACTTATTAATGTGTTTTCTTCTCTCTTTTTCCTATTGAAAGATCGTAATAGTATGTTTGTAAATGATTACTAAAAAAATTTTCGTTATTGTCAAAATCACTTTTGTCTCGAAATATTAATATTTGACCGAGTAGGTTGAGGATTCCACATGACCTCATAATCTTTATAATACATACGGATTACTTTCTCTATTATTAATTCATTTTGAAAGATTACTTTTTCTATTGTTAATTCATTTTGAAATGAAATCTCATATTTATCTAATATGAAATCAGATCTCATATAACACAAATAGGTACTCGGTAAAAAAAAAAGATGCAAGCTAAGAATGGTGAAAATAGGCACCAACTTAAAAAAAACATGTTTGAGATTTATGTCCCAAAACTTTGCCCACATTTCATTCATTTATTGAAATATTGAATTTTTCCTTGTTTATATATATGTATAATATTGCCTTAGGTAATTTTTCACTTGCTCATAGAGGCTCAACCCTAAAATTTGAAAAACACAATAATTTAAAATTATTTTTAAAATATAGAAAAATCACTTTTAAAAATTTGGAACCAAACATTACCATGATTATATGAATATCATTTTTAAAAAATTAATTGTACTTAAATCACTTTTAATTCTAAAATCAATACTTCAAGAATCACTCTCAAACATATATAATGGTATGTTTCGAAGTAATTTTGGGTACTTTTTTTCATTTGGAAAATCACTTACCTATTGATGTTTGACAAATGTTGAAATTGATTTTAGAAAAAATCTAACATCATTTAAAATTGATTTTCCAACCATTAGTTGAGGGATTCTTGGTAAAGTGATTGGCTTGAAATCACTCCAAAAAGTTGCCCTCTCATTTCATTCATTTATTGAAATACCAAATTTGCCTTTATATTTAAGAATATTTTTTTTTGCCTTTTTATTTAATTATTTTCTCATATAGAATATACCCATTTTAGTAATTTGATAATTCTAAAATCACTTTTTAAACCAACCGTCAATATGATTGTACCTTAAATATCTTTTTCTAAAATCACTATTTTAAACTAAATAAAAGTTATGAATCATTGCAAAAACCATCCTTGAAGTATGGTGATAGTTACAATTATCATAATTGGACCCTCAACTTGTACTAAGTATTAAAATTGGACACTCCAAACTTAAAATAGTTGTATAAGTTGGACTTCCATACGATAAAAATTGACCCTTCAAACTTTTGTTACAATTTCTACAATTACGTAAGTTTGAGGGTCTAATTTTAATATTTATACAAGTTTGAGGGTTTAAATTTTATAATTGAAAATTTGAGGGTATAATTACAACTACAACAAAAATGGATTTCTCAATTTACGGTAAAAGTTATTAATGTTGGATGAAATTGCAGGTGAAGGACAAGGTTTGTGGAATTGCCTTCGTCCATGTTCCAACGACTATAAGAGTTTGTCATGTTATGTGGATTGCGGTGCACAGAATAAAGGAACTGGATCTTGTATTCCTAAACGACCTGGTTCTGATGAATATGTTTGTTGTTGTACTGGTTGATACATAAAAAACCAACGGATTGTCTTCCTAACATAAAATTATATCACGTTAGCTATCTTTTCTATTGTATTTTTTAGTGTAATATATGTGGCTATAGTGACTTGAACGACTCACTAGCTTCTACAGAAGAAAGTACACAAATGTCAATTATCGACTAAACTATGTTCGTGTTGGCTATCATATTGTTAATGATCATTGTCTAAGTTATATTCATTTTAGTCTTAACTGAATGATTGTTCTTTGCTATAGAAATAGTTAATGAAAAATAAGACAAGAAAAAGAGATGAGTGAAATATATATATATATATACACACACAGAGGCCTTGTTTGATCAACAGGAAAGAAAAATCAAATGATGTTGTCTTCATCTAATTAGTATACATATGGATGATATTATTAGTAGTGTTTATTAAATTAGGTTTCTAACTCACTCAAATCTTCGAATACAATTGTTTAATTTTTTATAGAGATCAAAAGTCCATTTGGATTAACTTAAGAAAAAAATATTTTTTAAAATATTTTTGATAAAAACTTAATAAAATACACTTGAATACCTATTTTGAATGGTTGTTAGAATGACGTGTTTTTTAAATTAAACACTTGAAAATGTATCCAAACACATCCTAAATAAGAACCATCAACGTTATAGATAAATTAAAAGTCAAGAGAAAAATCAATCAAAAGATTGTCCCATAAATTTGATTATACCCCAAGAGAGTTTCATCATTTTACATTTTTTTTTCTTGCAGGGTGGGAAGATGAACCTCTGATTTCGAGGTTGATAATATAAGAACAATGTCAGTTAAACTATATTCATTTTGACATTTTTCATCATTTTATTTGATCAACATGTCAGCATGTATTATACAATATTAAAAGAGAGTTAAATTTGAAAACTATGAGAATAGGACACTAACTCATGCGCAATTATTTTTGCAGTTTGTCTAGAGAAAACTATGGACAACACTATGGATGTGGAGATTTTGAATGGCATCAACGAAATTACGAATCTTGTTCGCGTATCTAGCACACCCCAATTTTTATTTGTATAGCACATGCTCCTTTTAATATTGCAATTAGTATGAGACAAAAAGGGTAAAGTTCTTCCTCAATAGCTACATTGGCTCAGTGAAGTAAGGTCATGGTCTTAGCTAATTCAACTAATCCCAAGAGGTTTCGAAAACATTCTGTTGCAAGCACCGTGTCTCTATTTGAGTTATGAATAATAATCCCTTGAAGGAATTGGAATTTCCCACGGTGGAAGTAATTGAATGCATTTGTCTTCAATTTCATTTTATAGAACAATAGTAATTTAGAGGCGATGGAAACCTCGATAAACATATCAACTAAGTATGCAAACTACTGTGAAATATAGAGAAGAAAGAAGAGAGAGGGATATCACATACCCTTGAAGTCTTCTTGCTTCTTTTCCACATCATGTCTTTTTCTTCCGATCTCACTAACCCAACATCAAGAACACAGCAACAAGGAAGCAAATACCACCACGAGACCTTTCTTGTTATTCTCATGGATGAGAATCATTAGAGAGTGGTGGGCTTCTAATTCTTAATTTTGGTGTAAGGGAGAGTAATCTTGTTTTTTTAGAGAAATAAACAGAGAGTTCTCAAGGAAGAAGATAAAGATCTTCTCACTTTCTATCACGTTAAAGAGAGGGTGGTTAAAGGGGGGTTATGAAAATAAATCCTCTTTTTTTTTTAATTTCAAAATATTCAAAATCCAAAATATTGAATTTTAATATATATA